>NC_069499.1:783610873-783910873 GCF_027579735.1 Bombina bombina | reverse complement strand
TCATTGATTGTCTAAAATGTTGTTATGTCAGAACCACAAATAAGTGGTCATTTTTCATAGGCATAGATACAAGGGTAAGCACATAAGTCACACGTATTTCTCCATGTTTTGTTGTTTCCAACTTGATAATGCGTAATACAGTGTTTTCTTTGTAATCAATAATGTTCTGACTGTCCCTTTAAGCTGTGTTATTGGCATTCAAACAGTAATATGCCATCATGGATAATTGTAATGGTAATTTTGTTTTCGATTCGGGAAACAGTTTGGACATCACATCACAGAAACCAATCAATATCATGAACAAGGATAGGTATGTGATGTGGTTTTCACACACTTATAACCCACACTGTGCAAACAATCTGCCTCCATGGACCCGGTCCCATAGAAGTAGATTATATACAGTGTATGAAAACCACATCATCACATACCTATGCATTACACATTAAATAAAAAAAAATGAAACATGAAAACAAATACTTACTTCCTCTTCTTCCCCTCTTCCCACGGGGCTGAGGCTCTGGGAGGGTCAACTGCCGACTCCGACGAGTTCTCATTGGAGATGTTGTGGGAAGAGTGGATGGAAGAGTACTGGGACGACCAAGGTGAGGAGGAGGAGATGGCCGAGGAGATGGCCCGGCAGGAGGAGATGGCCCTGCAGGAGAAGATGGCCCGGCAGGAGAAGATGGCCCAGCAGCAGCAGCAGATGGCCCAGCAGCAGGAGGCCCAGCAGCAGGAGGCCCAGCAGATGGCGGCCCAGGAGCAGGAGGCCCAGCAGCAGTTGGCCCAGCAGCAGGAGGCCCAGCAGCAGGAGGCTCAGCAGATGGCAGCCCAGGAGCAGGAGGCCCAGCAGATGGCGGCCCAGGAGCAGTAGGCCCAGCAGATGGCGGCCCAGGAGCAGGAGGCAGACCAGCAGATGGCGGCCCAGGAGCAGGAGGCCCAGCAGATGGCGGCCCAGGAGCAGGAGGCAGACCAGCAGATGGCGGCCCAGGAGCAGGAGGCAGACCAGCAGATGGCGGCCCAGGAGCAGGAGGCAGACCAGCAAGAGGCAGACCAGCATGCGCCTCCCGGAAGAAATTAAACATCTCTTGTTGGAGTCGAAAGGTTCTGTTTTGGCCTTCTTCTATTCGAGTAAGGAGGTGTATGATTTGGGTTTGGCCTTCAATGATTTTGTTTTGTTCTTCAATAATTCTATTTCTGCCTTCTATATTTTGGATCCGGGAGTTACGCATCTGGTCAATGTAGTCTAGTAGAACCCGCACCTGCCTGCTGGTGCACGGCAGCCTGCTGGTGCATGGCGGCCTGCTGCTCCTTGAGGGGCCTCTGCTTCCGCGGCCTCTTCCTCTGCTTCCGGGGCCTCTTCGTCAAGGGGGGCCTCTTCGTCAAGGGGGGCCTCTTCGTCAAGGGGGCCTCTTCGTCAAGGGGGGCCTCTTCGTCAAGGGGGGCCTCTTCCATCCGAGGTGGAGATTCATCCGCACCACTCTCATCCCGGGGAAAAGGAGGAGCCTGTAGTTGCTGTGCTGCCTCCTCCCCAGACTCTGTATATTTGAAAAAGAAAGAAATGTATATATTAGCATATTTCCAAATAAAGCTTTAAATTACTTAGCTTACGATACAATTACAAATGCAGCCTCATTAATCCACTTTGAAATCTAACAATCAATACGATTTCCGCATTTTCTAAACCGTTTTTGTGATATCTCTGGTCAATCTGAATGTTTTAGCGTTTGTTTTCAGTCTGTTTAAATGCACACCAAACCTATAGCCTAGATACTAATGTAACCACAAAGTAATTGTGAATGCGTGTAAACAACGTAATAGCATTAATCTGATCCTTAAAGGGACATGAAACCCAATGTTTTATCTTTCATGATTTCGAAGCATACAATTATAATCAACTTTATATTGTACTTTTCTTATCTAATTTGCTTCATTCTCTGGATATTCTTTGCTGAAAAGCATATCTAGATATGCTTAAAAGCTGCTGATTGGTAGCTGCATATAGCTGCCTCCTGTGATTGGTTCACCGTGTGCATGGCTATTTCTTCATTAAAGTATATCTAAAGAATGAATCAAATTTGGTAATATAAGTAAATTGGAATGTTGTTTAAAATTGTATTCTCTACCTTAATCATGAAAGGAAAGGTTTGCGTATAGTGTTCCTTGAAATACATTTGTATGTTAATTTATTCTTAAATGAGCTTACCGTCAGATGAGAATGGCAGGTTCCCGGTATCAATTCCTCCGATACCGACTATATCCACCTCGGAGATGCTGGGACGCAACATTTCCTCCCATCGGCAGTAATCGATTTCCAGTGCAGGGCCACCACCGGTTCCTGCGGCATGTTGGGCCTCCCGGCTTAACTTTTTCTTAAGATCCATCTTGCAGTCCCGGTAGCAATGTTTAATAGAGTCCATATCTCTGTTCCGGCCACCCACTGCATTGACTGCATTCCTTATCTCTTGCCAGAGCTTCCTCTTCTCAGTCGGGGTGGTCTTCTGATGCTGCAGCCGCCTATACCTGGCCATATAGGCTTCTACGAGGGCCTCCTTCTCCTCCATCGAAAACCTTGCCTCCCTAGTCGCCTTGGCCTTCCCCTGTGACGATGCCCTCTGTTTCCCGGACTGTGAAGCCCTACTCTGTCTGCCACTGGGCCCAGCCACTTGTTCATCTTGAACCAAGTGGCTGGGTCCACCCACCGCTTCCACCCCCGCTTCCTGCCCCCCTTCCTGCCCTGTTCCTCTCCCCCTCCCTCTCCTCCCCCTCTACCTCCCCCCTGCCTGCCCTCCATCTCTTCCCTAAACTAAACCCCAAATAAGCAAACAAAAAGTGAGTGTGATCAAATGAAAGGGGGTCAAAATAAAGAACTAAAAAGACCAAAAAAAGTGCTGAAAGTGTGAAAGGGATATAAATAAAAGAGGGTAAGGAGTATTTAAATGAACAAAATGAAGACGAAGACTAAAAGGAGGATATGTAAACTAAATGTAACTAGGGGATGGGATGGGGATGGGGTATGGGATAAGAGTAAATGGGAAGAAAGGGAATGTGACTACATGGAATGGGGTATGGAGTGTAGTATGAGAGGGTATGGGGTATGGAGTGTATGTAGTGTTATTGATAAGTGTATGTATGTATTGAATGTGTTTGCGTGTAAATGTGTTAAGTGTACAGAAAAAACACTCGCACACTCACCCAAACCAACTGTCGCTCACTAACTCACACTACCACTAACTCTCTAACTCACAGTACCACTAACTCTCTAACTCACACTACCACTAACTCTCTAACTCACACTACCACTAACTCTCTAACTCACACTACTACTAACTCACTCACGATAACACTAACTGACTCACAATAATGCACAAAATCTCTAAGCTCCAATCTCCAAAAACCCACCATCAACACAGTGAAAGAAGCCATGGTGCTTATATACCCTGTGTAAATGTTTAATGATGTACCGGTTTGCGTTGTAAATTGTGTTCAGGTGTGCTTTATTATTACTTATTATTTGTGCAATGTGTATTAGGTGTGTGAATTTGCGCATGCTCATTTGGAGTTAGTATTTGTGGAATGTGTAGAATGCGATGATGTCATAGTGCTCGTTTTCTATAACATTGACCAATAGTATTATGGTTAAATGTGAATTTGCGATGGTGTGGTATTAGTGAAGTGTTGTATATGTATGTTTGTCCTAATATATAGTAATATTGAATGCGAGTATTTTGCTAGTGTATGATTGTGATTTTTGATTTCCTTGTTGTTATTTTCCGTATTTCCGCATCTTAAATGATATGCGTATTCCCTGTATTTTATTTAATTAAATTTCCCCCCGCTTCTGAATGTGTAATGCTTATGTGCTTTGTTTAGTGATTGTTGTTGTGACATTTGCGGTGTGTTATTGTTGTGCATTATGTGGTATGCATCATATGACCGAGCTGTGCGTATTTCTCTCGAGATCGAGTGTTAGATGACAAAAGCGTGTTTGTTTGCTTTTCCATTGATCTCTATGGGAGACTGTCTAACGCGGGCAGGATTCCGCGTGTGAAATACACGCGTTAGGAGTATCGTTAGAAGGTTTTTTTTCAATTCTAAATACTTGCGTTAAAAAACACTGTGCGTTAGACATAAACCACGCGTAGCTATCGCACCCCATCTACCGACAAACTCCAAATCTAGCCGGAAGTGGGGAAATTAATGTAGAAATTGACTTTATTCAACTCAGATTCCAACTAGGTTGTCAAATTACCCAGAATACTAGATCATTTCTGGACATATACTTGTTTGATTCATGATAGCTAATTCAAATGATATGAGTTAATAACACATAATAAGGATAAAGTGAACACAAATATCACAAAACTGTGTTATTCTTTTCACAATTGTGTATTCTCATAACCAGTATACTTGAAAGTCATAACACCTTCAATCTAGATTCTCATAGAGGTCTCAAATTCAATTTCCAATTATTAAAGGCAACATATGGTATAGATACACTAGATTATTTTACGCATGAGTTCATATTGTGTGTGTTTTTAATTGTGTGTTTCCCCCCCCCCATTTTTAATAAATAAACAAAT
Organism: Bombina bombina; assembly: GCF_027579735.1. NCBI lineage: Eukaryota > Metazoa > Chordata > Amphibia > Anura > Bombinatoridae > Bombina > Bombina bombina. The sequence continues at coordinate 783,906,293 of NC_069499.1, read as the reverse complement.
AAAAGTTACATTTTATGATCTTCCTTTCTCTCACCTCGATGATCACTAATTAAATCACTTGTTGTGAACAACAGACAAATTTCTCATTGCAATTATTTGCTGTAAGCTCAAGAGTGCTATAAGTGTATTCTTTTTTGTTGAATTCTTAATTCACCTAAAATTTGTTTCAAGTTTTCCCAAATACACAGCACCACAAACTTACTGTCTCTGTATCACAGAGTTTATAATTAACTCAATGAAGACAGAAGTTATGAAGAGCTTCTTATAAACATCTATATAATAAGTAGTGCCATTGGTTTTTTTACTAAATTTGAGAGGTGAAGAAGAATCCTAGAGTGTCAGCTAAAGACTTACAAAAGTCACTGGCAAATGCTAACATCCCTGTTAGCGAATCTACAATACATAAAACACTAAACAAGAATGGATTTCATGGGAGGATACCACAGAGGAAGCCACTGCTGTCCAAACAAAACATTGCTGCACGTTTACAGTTTACACAAGAGCACCTGGATGTTCCACAGCAGTACTGGCAAAATATTCTGTGGACAGATGAAACCAAAGTTGAGTTGTTTGGAAGAAACACACAACACTATGTGTGGCGAAAAAGAGGCACAGCACACCAACATCAAAACCTCATCCCAACTGTGAAGTATGGTGGTGGGGGCATCATGGTTTGGGGCTGCTTTGCTGCATCAGGGCCTGGACGGATTGCTATCATTGAAGGAAAAATGAATTCCCAAGTTTATCAAGACATTTTGCAGGAGAACTTAAGGCCATCTGTCTACCAGCTGAAGCTCAACAGAAGATGGGTGTTGCAACAGGACAATGACCCAAAGCATAGAAGTAAATTAACAACAGAATGGCTTAAACAGAAGAAAATACGCCTTCTGAAGTGGCCCAGTCAGAGTCCTGACCTCAACCCGATTGAGATGCTGTGGCATGACCTCAAGAAAGCGATTCACACCAGACATCCCAAGAATATTGCTGAACTAAAACAGTTCTGTAAAGAGGAATGGTCAAGAATTACTCCAGACCGTTGTGCACGTCTGATCTGCAACTACAGGAAACGTTTGGTTGAAGTTATTGCTGCCAAAGGAGGTTCAACCAGTTATTAAATCCAAGGGTTCACATACTTTTTCCACCTGCACTGTGAATGTTTACATGGTGTGTACAATAAAAACATGGCAACATTTCATTCTTTGTGTGTTATTAGTTTAAGCAGATTGTGATTGTCTATTGCTGTTACTTAGATGATGATCAGATCACATTTTATGACCAATTTGTGCAGAAATCCATATCATTCCAAAGGGTTCACATTCTTTTTCTTGCAACTGTATATATATACATACACACACTAGGAATATATACATATTAATCCTCTAAATTGACTTTTAAACTTCTAGTTAACTTTAAATCGGTGACAGTTATAAAGTATAGAAGCTCCAGCTCTGATAGTGAATAGGTGAGTGACACTAACACAAATGTCACGTGATGTGTTCTGCAATACAGCACAACCCAGGTATTAACTCAATAATAATATACTGTATCAGCTCTGCATTACACAGTGCATAAGGTTTCAGTCACCAGCCTTTAACCTTTTAACGCCGTTATGCCGTTCTATTCCGTCATAATTACACTGGGCTTTAGAGCCGTTATGACGGAATAGAACTTCATAGCCAATGGCTGTCCTGAAGCCTTTTGTGATTCCTGGATTTGATTGCGGTCTGGAGGGCGTTCCTAGGGTTATAGGAACGCCCCCCAGACCCGATCCAATAATTGAAATCTCGCAATCGTGTGCACGATCGCGTGATTTCAATTCGTATACATCGGAACAGTTGTTCCGATGTAGACACTTTAACCCAGTCACGAAAGGATTAAATAATTACAGACTGTTGCAAGCACCAGGCAGTATTAGAGACTCATCCTTCACTCTGTACGTTCCATTTCATATGCATGAGGAGCAGAGAGAGCGAGACAGTCAGTGATAGACAGTGACAGAAGTGCGGATAGTCTGCAGACTGTGGTGCAGTAATTTAAAGTAACATAGTCATGTATACACCATGTGTAGGCCTGTTCTATGTTGTTTTCTAAACATTAAAAAATGAGTGCTTGATCATGTCAGTCACTGTATTCCTTCCTTGGTCACACAGTGCAGGAGTGTTTGTCCCTTTCTCATTTTAAGTGTAAGTTGTCATGACTACCAGATTTTTTTTATTGTTTTACATGTTGCAAAAAAAAAAAAAAAAAAAAAAAGAGAAAAATTAAATGTATAAAAATCAATTTTTGTAAAAAATTTTTTGGGGGAGAGCCTTTCGTGGATTATTGCACTGGGGCCCTGAGGTATCTAGTTACACCTCTGACTGTACTCATATGTAAATGAGAGTAGTCTAGCTAACCATCTAGCAATGTAGTTTCCTTCTTGATCCAGTCCTTTTAAGATAGTAATGTTGTTAAGGGCCAATGATCAGTACACAATTTGTCGCCATAGACGAGTTATCCATTGCTTACTGTATATTTGCATTTATCTTTTATGATTTCATTTTCAGTGCTAAGCCTGCCAAATATTATTTTCCTCTTGCATGACAACTAAATGTAACACGTTCAGCTACTTCACTTAATATTATAGTCACAATGAATGTTTTGAAAGAGAGATGCTCCCTCGTGCTACATTTCAGCTGCTCATTCAGGCCCCTGACAAGTGCTGCTGCTTAGTACACCACAAGGAATCACTTCATAATTTTTGAGCAAAGCATCCACCTTACTCAAGAGATGACTTAACAAGGGTACGGTTGTTGTGTTTTGGCTCACGTTCTCTTTGGCATCCCTAAAAGGCTTTAGGGCTATATTACCTGACTAATCATGGTCCACTCATCTCTGCCCAATGTGCTTCCAATTCCAATGAATTGACAGGAAGCCATAGCATGGATAGCTCTCTGCTGCTCCAATGTTCCACTATCTACAAAGTTTAGTTCCACTGTCTTTAACACTGCAGTGGCAGTGGCCTGCAATCCTTCTGCACTTGTGTTATGGTTTTCATTTAACTGAAAAGCAAAGCAAGGTATATGGACCAACTTACTAAAAATGAAGCATCTAAATGTACATTTTTATTTTAAACACTGGAAAGATGAGTATGGTTTCAGGCTTCTAACAGGAGGTCAATGTTTTGGCGCATATTTGTTAGCCTTCCTTGAAGGTGTATTTATTGTGTTGGTGCACTATAATCTAGAGGCCTTCTTTAAAAATGCTTTTCCTGCTGTTCTTGTTTTGTGGTGGCCATCAGCCAATGACAAATCCTTAGGGAACAGCTAGCCTCTTTGTCCAAAAGAGTTTTGGCACATCTGTTTGTTCATTTGGTCTCAGATTCTTATATTTGTTTCAGGCGTTACCTATGTCCTAGAGGCAGGGGTTAATGATGACGTCAGGCTGGAGGCCTGGAACTGCTAAAATGTAATTTTAGAATATGAGATGAGTTGCAGGTTTTTCCTTCTAATAGAAACTTGTAATGTTCTTCTTGATATAACATGTATATCTTGGCAAAATGAAAAACAGTTATTTTAAAATCAATATTTGGAAATATTAAAAAAACTATACTTATAAAATATTAAATTTATTAAACATACTGTAAAAAATATAGATATATTCTATTGATTATTTAGAATATTTTACAGTATGTTTAATCATTTGTAATAATTTTTATTATATTTTTTAATATTTTATATGTAATATTTCAAAAATGTCCCTAGGTTTTCATGTGCTATAACCCGACCGCATTAAAACCTAAATCAAGAAACACGATATGCAAAAGGAATATTTTACATTCATATGTTCTTTGCATAGACAAAAATGTACTTTTTATTATTAAATATATATTTATATATATATATGATATAGTTCATGCAAACTACATAGCTATTAAACAAACAAAAATACATGTGCACAGATAGTCCTTATGTAAATAAAGATAAAGAAATCTTTAAATACCTCTGATATAATTAGGAAAAAATCTTAAATGAGTGTATCCAACATACTTGTAGTTAACCTTCTCAGGATTGAACCCTGGTCTGCATATTCCAAACCTATAGTCTTATTGCTCTTCTATAACAAGATTCAATGTAAGAGGAAATTTATATCCAATAGTTGCAACTTGCTTGTAGTTAGAGGGACCATCTAGTCCAAAACAAACTTTCATTATTCAGATAGGGCATGCAATTTTAAACAATTTTCCAATTTACTTATATCACCAATTTTGCTTTGTTCTCTTGGTATTCTTAGTTGAAAGCTAAATCTAGAAGGTTCATATGCTAATTTCTAAGCCCTTAAAGGCAGACTCTTAGCTCAGGGCATTTAAAAAAAAAAATCACCACTTAATTAATGTGTTTCATATAGATAACACTGTGCTCATGCACGTGGAGTTCCTGGGAGCCCGCACTGATTGGCTAAAATGCAAGTCTGTCAAAAGAACTGAAATAAGGGGGCAGTTTGCCGAGGCTTAGATACAAGATAATCATTTTAAAACAATAAATATTCTGGTGTTGACTGTCCCTTTAAACTCAAAGAGACAAAGACAACAAATAGTGCAACATAGTTTTAAATAGAGCCCAAATTAAAAACTCTTGTTGAAACACACTCACGTGGCCTTGAGCTACACTAGCTCAAATAATAGTGCATTCTTTATAAATTACTCCAGCAAAAATGGAACTGGCGATTAAGTATAGATTTATTCCACAATTTTAAAAAAAAGTCACTAAGGGCATAATTATTAGACATGTGCGATTCGATTTCTGAATTGCGGTAGTGCCGCAATCTACCGAATAAATCCGAATCGATTTGAATTTATTCGGTAGATTCGGATGGCCGTGTATTACACTAGTATTGTACAGTATATTAGGTTTTATCACTCTGCTATGGGTTAAACCTAATATACAGTACATAAACTAGTGTAATACACAGCACATCCCACCACCGAACCGAATCTAGCCGAATTTTTTCGAATCCGAAAGAATCCGAATGAATCCGAAACGAATTCATTAAATTTTTTCCGAATTCGAATTGATCCGAACCGAAATTCGAATCGATCCGAATCGATCCAAAACAAATTTTTCGAAGCTGCACAAGTCTAATAATTATTGACACCAAAAGCAACATAATAGCACAATAGAAACAGGGTTCAAATGCTCAATAGCTCACAGGAACTGAGTGTAAAGCGGTGTGAGTATTTTAGAATGTTGCAGTAGTCATATGATGTCCCTTGTGACATATCCTGAAGTACATTTCACCTTGATGACTTTTTCAAAGGGCACAATCTGTTGGGATTGTCATAAGAGAGAGAGACACACTCAGCTGAGACAGAACAAAAGCTAGAATAACTTCCATGCCTGTTCATTTTCATTCACAGAGAAAAAATATCCTGTAGCATATCAGTCTGACCCTGCCCAATGACAGTCCAGCGCCAAAATACCAGGCCATTCTTCTCTGAATGAGAGCAACAACAACCCCAGACGATTGTTTCGGCCTACTGTGGGCCTTATCAGTGAGGTGCAGTTGCATCTCTCTAAGGTCATGTGTGCAAGGAGTCCTCATCTGGTTTCCCCCATTACTCCTAGGGAGACCCCATCGCAATTTGGATAAATATGAAAAGAGAGACACACTCAGCTGAGACAGAACAAAAGCTAGAATAACTTCCATGCCTGTCCATTTTCATTGCCACTCAGGGTGCATACTCTTTTAGCACACTTGCGGCTAGATTACGAGTTTTGCGTTATGAGTAAAAAAGCCTCATAATGCTTCATTTTCCCTACCGCTGCTATTACAAGTTTCAGCTGCGCCACAAATATCACCATCTACGCTCAAATACATACTGCTCACAGAGACCCAGTAGTTAATGATATATATATATATAACAAAAACATCCACAAATCACTTCAAAAACATTACACAAAGTACACTCACACTCATACAAAAACTCGACAATATTTATTTTTTATATTAAAATTGTTCATGTCAAAATATAATGGATCAAAGTTACGAGATCTCGGGTGTTTGAAAAAAAATGCACACAAAACAATACACTCATTTAGCTACATCTAACAACAAATATTATCATCACATACATTCACAAATCAATAGATACAAACAATATACAGCACATTACCTACACAAAACATATTTTTATTATGAAATTAACATGATTTAGCTACTTTTTCACAGAAGCACATGACGTCACTCACTTTACGCTCAACACAAGTGTTAGGTTTAATTTCTCTGGAAATTTCTCTCCTCCATTGACTTCTATGGGGAATACGTGCTTGCGCACTCGACCGGCAGATTTATCTAACGCACGAAAACATTTTTTAATTTAAAACTCATAATACCAGCGTTAGAATTGTGGCGCTAATTCATTCATTCTTGCGTTAGTCCCGCTATGACAAATAGATCAAGAAATTACTATTTCCCTATGGAGTTATGGCTTTTACTTGTGTGAACATCACTACAACATCACATTCTTAAAGGAAATTACATTACATCAACTAGAAATCACCATCAATTCTATCATCACCAATACGAAATTGGTTTAAAAAGTTAAATCATATTTAAATGGAAAGAAAATTATTTAACATTTCATTATTCACAAACAGTAGCCAATTGTAAACACGTCTCATTTACGTCTATTATAGCATTTCATTTATTCAACTCATATGCTTGGATCAACAGCATATCTACATAGGCTCACCAGATAACTATTGATGGATGCACATTCATGCCTTTTGTCATTGACTCATACATGTGTATTGATATTCTGGCAAAAAACACATATAATCAATGAACACATTTACATCATACAACTACATTGGAAGGTTGGATAACATTGGATTCTCTCTTGGAATCACAAAACAGAAATGATGGCTTTAGTGTCCCTTTAACATCACAATTCACTCATAATATACAATTAGGAATTACGTACAATAATAACATATCATTAGAAAATATTAGTCACTTTATTGGAAGGAACAACAATGTTATACTGCTTTATATAAATCAGCATATGTGGGAGAGAATCACAATACATACATAGATGTACATAACACGCATCACACAACAGCAAAGCACACATTTATCTTTTTAATCATCACACAATAAGAATGTTGCAAAATACAACAACTGTCATACTATTGTCTCTTTAATACAGGGCATGTCATTCTTAACTTCTCTTGCCTATTTAAACACGCCCAGTCCACATAACGTTGCTTGTTAATGTTTGTGTTACAGCTCTAGTAACACCCGCTTAGAAGTCTGCCTCTGTATTGAGATTTATCGTCAGTCTATTCTTATTCTCTAGTTTTGTATATTCATTAGAGCCGTAACTTTACCATGCTCAACAACTTGCAACCTACCTTACTACCGGAGTCAGTGGAACTACCGCAGTACCTTAAAGACATCTGTAGATCCCACCCCCTACCTCCAGCATGAATCACCATCACAGCGTGTCTGTGCAAAGGACACACACTCCTACTGCCAGCACCAGTGTCTGAGCGAATACTGAAGCACAACCACTACTGGACGTACAGTAAGTTCTCTTCAAATCATTGTAAATAGAATCACTATATGTCATGACATTCCCCGCTAATAATTTATAACTCGTCCAGGACTCTCTCTTGAAAACTTACTGTAATCTCTAGTCAAACAACTATATGTTAGGCAATACTCTGGAAACAAATTCATATATAAATGCCTATAACCTTTATTAACAGGAAGCCTCCTTATTCCGTTCCTGCAACTAACAACTTATACTTTGCTTCTGTATCCTTCTGCAAAGCATGTTCAATTTAACAAAGTCTAGCAATATAACAAAGCCTTGCAACTTTAACTCCTTATAGCGCTTAGCATTGCTATCCCCTTATTACTGCAGTTACTAATTACTAATGTGTCAAATATAACAACACTTTACCATATTAACTCTTTGTTGCGCTAGCATTGATAACACCCTTCACTACAAATGCTATTTACTAATGAGTTAAAATATCAACTGCCTATGAATGCTACTATTATAACAAATTTGTAATAGCTAACATTTGCTGGCTACAAATTCATATTAAAATACTGCAACCTTAACTTTGAAAAAACAGATCCAACATAAAAGTATTACAACAACAGAATGAAGATATGCAAACTAGACAGGCAGGTTGCTAATATGATGACATAATTCTAAGCTTCAACCATACAGATTACAGCATTAGGACTGTACCGCCCATTTCAGCAGTTTCTCACTCAATACTACATATACGTAAACAAGAGGGTTGGAAGATCTTCATTATTATTGTGATATTAATGGGACGCATAAAATATTGACATCTCGCCAATCACTTATATATAGAATATTATAGATGTCAGCCGGAAGATCTTCATTATTATTGTGGTTTCAATGGGACACATAAAATATTAAAATCTCGCCAATCACTGATATATAGAATATTATACAGGTAGTGCAGAATTATTAGGCAAGTTGTATTTTTGAGGATTAATTTTATTATTGAACAACAACCATGTTCTCAATGAACCCAAAAAACTCATTAATATAAAAAATGAATAGTTTTGGAAGTAGTTTTTAGTTTGTTTTTAGTTATAGCTATTTTAGGGGGATATCTGTGTGTGCAGGTGACTATTACTGTGCATAATTATTAGGCAACCTAACAAAAAACAAATATATAACCATTTCAATTATTTATTTTAACCAGTGAAACCAATATAACATCTCAACATTCACAAATATACATTTCTGACATTCAAAAACAAAACAAAAACAAATCAGTGACCAATATAGCCACCTTTCTTTGCAAGGACACTCAAAAGCCTGCCATCCATGGATTCTGTCAGTGTTTTGATCTGTTCACCATCAACATTGCGTGCAGCAGCAACCACAGCCTCCCAGACACTGTTCAGAGAGGTGTACTGTTTTCCCTCCTTGTAAATCTCACATTTGATGATGGACCACAGGTTCTCAATGGGGTTAAGATCAGGTGAACAAGGAGGCCATGTCATTAGATTTTCTTCTTTTATACCCTTTCTTGCCAGCCACGCTGTGGAGTACTTGGATGCGTGTGATGGAGCATTGTCCTGCATGAAAATCATGTTTTTCTTGAAGGATGCAGACTTCTTCCTGTACCAATGCTTGAAGAAGGTGTCTTCCAGAAACTGGCAGTAGGACTGGGAGTTGAGCTTGACTCCATCCTCAACCCGAAAAGGCCCCACAAGCTCATCTTTGATGATACCAGCCCACACCAGTACTCCACCTCCACCTTGCTGGCGTCTGAGTCGGACTGGAGCTCTCTGCCCTTTACCAATCCAGCCACAGGCCCATCCATCTGGCCCATCAAGACTCACTCTCATTTCATCAGTCCATAAAACCTTAGAAAAATCAGTCTTGAGATATTTCTTGGCCCAGTCTTGACATTTCAGCTTGTGTGTCTTGTTCAGGGGTGGTCGTATTTCAGCCTTTCTTACCTTGGCCATGTCTCTGAGTATTGCACACCTTGTGCTTTTGGGCACTCCAGTGATGTTGCAGCTCTGAAATATGGCCAAACTGGTGGCAAGTGGCATCTTGGCAGCTGCACGCTTGACTTTTCTCAGTTCATGGGCAGTTATTTTGCGCCTTGGTTTTTCCACACGCTTCTTGCGACCCTGTTGACTATTTTGAATGAAACGCTTGATTGTTCGATGATCACGCTTCAGAAGCTTTGCAATTTTAAGAGTGCTGCATCCCTCTGCAAGATATCTCACTATTTTTGACTTTTCTGAGCCTGTCAAGTCCTTCTTTTGACCCATTTTGCCAAAGGAAAGGAAGTTGCCTAATAATTATGCACACCTGACATAGGGTGTTGATGTCATTAGACCACACCCCTTCTCATTACAGAGATGCACATCACCTAACATGCTTAATTGGTAGTAGGCTTTCGAGCCTATACAGCTTGGAGTAAGACAACATGCATAAAGAGGATGATGTGGTCAAAATACTAATTTGCCTAATAATTCTGCACTCCCTGTAGATGTCACCCGTTACTTTATCGTTTGGCAACAATATTGCAGCAACATTGATCGATCATATTCTATGCCATGTCTATGCACACATTATACACAAGTATGCACTTTCATTCATGTTAGCGTGGACGTGTGCTTTTTACTATAAGATCACATTTAATAAGTATTTGTTACGCATATGAACAAACATCACAAAGGTGCACTGTATATGTTATATTTTACACTTTCACATTATGATTCATTGGGGGGGAATAAATTTCATCAAACACAAGAAAATCTTCCCAATTTGAAAGCATTCACGCCGATCAGATACAATCAAGTGTATACAATCAGCAATCATTACGAACTCGTTACCATTGGAGATTTTGCACTATAAATCCCCCAAACAACATGGCCAAAGCATCCCTTGTAATCGACATTGTATCAAATCGCTTTTGTGTTTTTGCATACCTTGTTACTCCTCGTGTGTTTTCTCTGCTGTTTGGCTTTGTGCTGCTTAGCAAATATGAATAATCCGCAGTTAGTTGGTGATGGTGCTGTTGCACAAGTTGTGTACAACCGAATCATCTCCAAGAGAGACGTAGGGCTTGTCTGGTTAGAGGTCCTCGTGTTGAAAGGGTGAGGCCCACCTTGGATAACATGAGCGACTTCTAGGTTTATGACAAGTATAGGCTCAATCGCGAACAGCTCATTAGCCTTTACAATGTACTTAAACCTCATATGGAGCCACGTAAACAGATGCAGACTGCAATTCCTAGCATGAACAAGATGCATACACGTCCTGGCCTCCGGAAGTTTTCAATCCGGAGAGGGGTACATGCATGGGCTGTCTCAGGGTACCTTCTCTGTGGTTTTTGACAATTTTCGAAACGCAATGGTACGAGTTAATAAGCTTTATATAGGATTACCTCAAAATGATGGTGATTGGAGGAGCCTGAAGAGGGAATTATATGCAATAGCTCGAATGCCCAATGTCTTGGGAGCAATAGATTGCACCCACATTGCGCTGTGTGCTCCAGCAGATGACCAGCCTTTCTGAAATAGCAAACATTTTCATAGTCTCAACATGCAGTCTGTTTGCGACGCACGGATGCGGATTATGAATGTGTGTGCGAATTTCGGCAGGGCTTGTCATGATGCCCGTATCCTCAGGCAGTCGTCCCTGTGGCGGCAGTTTGAGGCAGACAGTTTCCCCATGGGTGGCTCGTTGGTTAGTATTTGTGCACAACATGGTTAATTAGTTAGACAATTTCCACTGTAATGTTCAAAAAAGGATGCGCTATAACTATTTAATTGTCTGTTTCAGCAAATGTCTAGTTTTAGCTCCAAACAGATATGTAGCAGGTCATAGCTTAAATGTGCAGCTCTAGGATGCGCTTTAACCATTTCTTTCTCTTTTAGCAAATGTCTAGTTTATGCGAAAAACGCATATGTAGCATGTCCTAGCTTAAATGTGCAGCTAGAGGATGCGCTTTAACAATTTAATTGTCTCTTTCAGCAAATGTTTAGTTTTAGCCCAAAACAGATATGTAGCAGGTCATAGCTTAAATGTGCAGCTCTAGGATGCGCTTTAACCATTTATTTCTCTTTTAGCAAATGTCTAGTTTATGCGAAAAATGCATATGTAGCATGTCCTACCTTAAAAGTGCAGCTATAGGATGCACTTTAACCATTTAATTCTCTCTTTCAGCAAATGTCTAGTTTTAGCTCCAAACAGATATGTAGCATGTCCTAGCTTAAATGTGCAGCTATAGGATGCAATTTAACCATTTCTTTCTCTTTTAGCAAATGTCTAGTTTATGCAATTTTCATGTACACAAATGCATTGTATCTCATAAAAATGTATTTTAATATAATAATTTTTTTTATCTAGTTTGTAATATTTGTCATTTTCTTATGTTCATTATTTATAGGTGATTCGGGTTACAGGAGCCGGCCTTGGCTCATTACGCCTATACGTAACCCCACAGACGAGGCCCTGGAGCGCTACAATCAGGCGCACAAGTGGACTAGGGCTGTAGTAGAGAGGATGTTTGGGCTCCTCCAGACCTGTCTAGGCATCGTAACCGCATTTTGAGGAGCCCAAACATCCTCCAATACAGCCCTAGTAAGGTGGCAAAGATTGTTATAGCCTGCAGAGTCCTGCATAACATAGCTCAGTGGGCTGGGATGCTGCAGACCACCCAGGTGCCGCGAGACCTCCTCCAAGATGAGGAGGATGACCCAGTCCTAGTGGGGCCATTCCGGGACAAGGGGCTCAATGCCAGAGCAAACATCATCGACTGCAACTTCAAATCGAAAATACTAGAAGTTATATAGGAGCATTGCGAATATGTGTGAATTTTAGGGAAATGAGAAGTAAAGAATTGTGCAAACATGTTAGGATTGTTCAACAAATTATATATCCAAATATAATTTTATATTTTTCTTATCATAGGTAATTTATACATCAGATGATTCTGGCATTGGCTCCTGTAATGACTTTGCCACCTGATTTTCAAAGACAAAATCATATGGTAAGTATATAGAATGTATGGACTGGGGGGGGGGGTGAACAATGATCCATCATATGGCATACAATTTTAAATGTAGTATTTAGTTTACACATTACTAGATTTTTAGATAGTCAGAAAGGGATACTCTAACAATACTATGTGATTCAAAGTCATACATCAGAGGTTAGGTCTGCACAATGTATGACTCAGCTTCACACTTGATTGATAGAATATAACACAAAAGATGCTACATATGCTTAGTAAGCTAGTGATCTAAATATTTTCTGAAATGGTTAGGGGGGGATGCAGAACCAAGTCACACATGTTTAGTAATGTTTTTATTTCCACTTTATTTTCCATTAGGGAGATGACTTCATCTTCAGACTGAAAGTGAAGAATTCCAGATTGAAAGTGAAGAATCCCAGACTGAAAGTGAAGAATACCAGACTGAAAGTGAAGAATATCAATCTGATCATGTCTGTGGCATTGTCTTTCAACTGTGCTAAGTTAGAAAACCATACAAAGACACGTTCACATGGTAAGTGGCCACAATTCTCTTGAAGAAGACTGGGGATGCAGGATGTATCCTATGGGAGACACTTATGCTTCATAATGTTATTTTTATTTTTTTAGATGGTATTTCACAATCCACTATTTTGAAAATTATTAATCAGATACCTAATGAAGATAAACTGATATTTTGAATATAATTGCCTTTCAAAGACCATACATCCAGGTTAGTTTGCACAATGCATGCTATTTAAGAATCATAGGAGGAATAATGTTCAAAGAATTCAGAATATATACACATGTCCTATTTTAGAATATTTTTATTTTATATACATTACCCCTACTTTGTGCTAGAGAGGACTCAGATTCTGACCAATAAGACAGATGAAGGGACACATTTTATAGCTGACATTTAGGGATATTATTATTTGAAGGGACATGAAATATTACATTCAATAATGTCCCTCATACAATAGAATTTTTTTTATTTCAAAATTTGATATGCATTATTTTGTCTAATTTGAAATGCTAATATGTGGAATTCAAATATTGATTTAGCAATTTAATGTTATTAATTTACAATTATGGATAGATATAGATCTCCAGTCTGAACCTGTTTTTTAATATCACGACAAACAATACATGTTAGAGCATAGACAGAAGATGAATTCATTATTAGATTTAATAAATATTTTTAGACGTGTTAATTAAATAAACTAATTGACTAATCTTTTGAATATTTCTTTTCTTTCTTTTTCAGATTATCATTTTTGATGAATTCCAATTTTTTTTTTTACAAAATAAATTTATTTACATACTATCTTTCTAAATTTTATTTATTGAAATACATATTTGATACATATCTCTATCACATTAAGATAAGAAGAAATACATCCATATAATATTCTGCCATGTAAAAAAAATATTAGTCCCATGAATGTTAAAGTATCTATTTTTCAAGCACATGCCTGATATCAAATATACTAATTTTGATTAATTTATTGAATGAAAAAAGATAAACACAGCTTAAGCAGATAATGTTAAAGTCAAGTATCTTACAAAATTTAAGGGGGAGTTAGATACAGCCATCTATGATTTTATTGATTTATAGATGTCAAAATCTTAAAATGTTTATGACGAGGATATGCAGTATAAAGTATACATAACAACTCAGCTCATTTCACTTTTAAGAAATGAAAGTGTTTAACTTCTTACATTAAAGTGACAGTGTAGATTAATGTTATATTTACATTCTAATCTCTATAAGCTTTCTTAGGTATCCAAAAACATTCTTAAGCTAAATATAAGTTATTCTGCTTTCATTATTTGCAAGGTAATATAGTTTAAATTATCTGTAAATAAAACATAAGTTAATTTAACATTTATACCAAGCTAGTTATTGTATGCCATATTGATGATTTTTCAATCTAGTGGAGTCATTTGAATGGTCAGTTAACTATAGATCTATCAAAATATAATTTATCACAATTATATTCTTTACCTGTTGGAGTATATCACATTTCTATTGGTATTTCCGTTACCCTTTATTTTCATTTAGTTTATCTGTCCAATGTTAAGTCCACCTATCCTAATGGTTGTGTCCTTGAAGGGACATTAAACCCAAAATTTGAATTCATGATTCAGACATAGAATACAAATTTAAACAACATTCAAATTTAATTATATTATCAAATTTGATTCATTCTTTAGATATCCTTTGTTAAAGAAATAGTAATGCACATGGGTTAGCCAATTACACAAGGCATCTAGGTGCAGCCACCAATCAGCAGCACATGAGCCGATCTAGATATGCTTTTCATGAAAGAATATCAAGAGATAAAATCAAATGAGATAATAGAAATAAATTATAAATTTGTTTAACATTGTATTATCCATCTAAATTAGGAAAGAAAATATTCTTGATTAATGTCCCTTTAAGGCAAAGCTGTATAAATACAGCCATTGTAAGAAATTTCACTCACAGTGGGCATACAATACATAAGGTAATCCAAATTACAAATGTTTGATGTTGATTGTTTGGCATATATAAGAAGTATGTATATGTTCAAACATGGGATTAAGTTAGGAGATCAGTCTATCTATCCAAGCTAATACATATGTTTGTGTTTTTTGCTTCACAATAATAATTCATAGACCAACATGAACCATTTAATTCCATGCATTATATACTCTGCTGATAATTAAAATAATTATGAAATTTAAACACATTAATTCCTCAAAATATTATAGTATACTGTCCCTTTAAGAGTATTCACTGAATCATTTCAAAGCTCCATGAAAGGATGGAGATAAGTGGACATTTTACAAACAAGGTTCTCACACAGGTCAAACATATATTCATATAACGGGATTGAATATGCAATAATTAGTAGTGTATTAAATTAAATATCTTTTGTCTTTAATGTACCTTTTATATGTATCTATAAAACATATATTTAAATATATTTTTCATATTCACACATGACTGCATATTTTTTTTAAAGAACTTAGTTTTAGTTTATAGCTTGTGATGGCTATTTCCTTTTTATGGAAAGGGAAATGACAAAAGAATCTAATATTCCATTATTCAGACAGAGTATATTTTAATCTAAAATAAAAAAGGACATTAATAATATATGGGTTTATTCTCATGTTATCCTAAGATTTCACAAACGAGATGCATAGGCTTATGATAACCAAAGCATTACTGTGAAATATCTATTTATTTGTGGGTGGGCAACAATGCATATTTACAATGTTTAGACAGATGTCTTTAGATCAATTTAAATATTGCATATCAGCTCATTAAAGGGACAGTCTAGGCCAAAATAAACTTTCATGATTCAGATAGAGCATGTAATTTTAAACAATTTTCCAATTTACTTTTATCACCAATTTTGCTTTGTTCTCTTGGTATTCTTAGTTGAAAGCTTAAGCTAGAAGGTTCATATGCTAATTTCTTAGACCTTGAAGCCCACCTCTTTCAGATTGCATTTTAACAGTTTTTCACCACTAGAGGGTGTTAGTTCACGTATTTCATATAGATAACACTGTGCTCGTGCACGAGAAGTTATCTGGGAGTAGGCACTGATTGGCTAGACTGCAAGTCTGTCAAAAGAACTGAAAAAAGGGGCAGTTTGCAGAGGCTTAGATACAAGATAATCACAGAGGTTAAAAGTATATTATTATAACTGTGTTGGTTATGCAAAACTGGGAAATGGGTAATAAAGGTACTATCTATCTTTTAAAAGAATAAAAATTCTGGTGTAGACTGTCCCTTTAAAGGGACATTCATTAAAAATTGTTTTTTTCATGATTCATATAGAAAATATAATTGTAACTATTAAAATGTAATTCTATTGTCTAATTACCTTCATTATTTTGATATACTTTCCTTTACAACCATATCTAGATATGCTAAGTAGCTGAAGATTGGTGGCTGCACAGAGATGCCTTGTTGAGATTGGCTCAACCATGTGCATTGCTATTTCTTCTGTAAACGATATGTAAAGAATACGCTAAATAGATTGAGTTACATTTTAATGTTTAAAACTGTATTCTCTATCTGGATCATGAAACAAAATATTTGTGGGTAATGTCCCTTTAAAAATAAAGACACCATTGCAAAAAAATATATATGTGAGCAGTTCAGACCAATACAAGATCGATTTTTATTTACGAATAATGAACAAACGTTGATTTTAATATTTTTAAACATCTTTATCAAAGTTACGTCCATTATAAATACAAATTACGCATTTCAGAAATATAGCGTGGTAAACGTATTTTGCAACACAAGATTTGCATCTTTAAATATTTGATTCTAATGTCATGCACTAGCACACAATCGATGTGCATTGTTTGGATTCTAAAGACATTTAATAGAGCTAAGTCAATACTTCCCAATGAGTCACAATATTTCTTTACTAAACAATAAATACATACAATGTTTAATTTTTAAAAGAAATTATATTTATATTAAATAAGATGATCAATATGAAACTTCAAAATGTGTAAAATATTTACTAATGTGACTGGATTATATTTACTATTGTGAGTAAAAAGAAAATTGCGATCAAATGTAAATTTAATATATTAATATTTAATGGATCACGTATATTAAATCTGCGTCACACTTATACACATAACAATCCCATAAATTACAAATAAGTCTACATGCCAAATGTAGTAACAGCATCCACAGGAGGTATGTGTATGGAAGTTATAAAGATATGAAACATTAAGGAATAGCCAATCAGAGTTCATCACACAAACACAACTTGTCAGTATGGCCTCACAGACATGATAACAAAATTTCAATATTTTATCCAATCAGATGTACAGATACCATGTCCCATGGTGCATATCATGTTTTCTTCACCGTATAAAAGTCCTTTACACGTTGCCATTTTTGTCAGTTCTCTAATGCCTGCTGTTATATTAATATTATAATATTATATATATATATATATATATATATATATATATATATATATATATATATATATATATATATACATACACACACATATCTCAGCAGGCATGACGTCTCCCAGGATCACACAGGCTGAAATTGCTGCATTGGTCAACGCGGTCGAGGAGTTTTATCCGCAGCTGTTTGGGAACAAGAAGAAGTCGACAAAGCCGAAAATTAGGAGGGCCCTCTGGTTGTCTATCACCCAAGATGTTAATGTGGTGTGTGACATCCAGAGGACCTCAGATCAAATCATGCAGAGATTCGGGAATATGAGGTTGCGGCTTTGCAAAAAAGTCCACCTCATGAGGGAGTGGGTAAAAGCCCGTCGGAGGGATGGAAAGCAGGATCCACCCCCATGGAAACTATACCTGCAAACTTATGAGGAGACTTTATGCACCCTCCTCAATCTCTGTTTCCCCAGCAGATTTGCATCCGCACGCTCCACGACTTCTTCTCCATCCCCAGTTGCTGGATATGACACTCAAGACCCGGAGCCCAGTGCAGCTGCTTCTCCAATCGGTGACCTGGGAGAAGGAAGTAGAGAGGCTGAACCAGGTAAATATCATACTTCATATGATATATTAATATTTGAGTATATATTTAAGAAATGTGTATATAGTCATATATTCAACCTATATGGATCTCATAACACACGTTACATATGATGTTTAGATATCTGAATATAGATTCGTCACACATGAAATAGGAATGATGTTTCTTGCGCTCTCCAGAATATGCGTCACAGAGTGAAAATGGAATTGCGCATCCGTGAATTCCCTATCATCCGCCATTTCATACATTGAATATAGAATCATACCAAAGTTATAAATATTAATTGTTATCATTCAATATTTACAAATATCCGATTGGAATATCATAATACACACAATTGCAAATATATTTGAAGTCTTTAGAAATTATACTCATCACACTACTATATCCAAATCAATTATGAATCACGGATGCACAATTACGCTTTGAATAATTGCGCAATGATCACGAAAGATATAATTGCGGAGAGACGTGAACATGTGTTTGCTGTAACAGTGGCATTACTTTAGACATGTTGGTCAAATGTATACGTTAATTAGTATATGTGAAGAATACAGTATCCTTATTTACAATCTTCTACATTAGAAAAGCTATACTAGCAAGATCAAAAGAAAAATAGAACAATGTCTAACAATTGATGACAATGCAAGAAGACAAAAAATGACTTAAAGCGACAGTCAAAAACATAAAAGATTGAAAATAAGAATACATGATCTCTTTATTTATAAATTAATTTTGAAAACAATGAACTCACGTGAATACAAATATAATTTTACTTTGTCAATTAGAAAAAAAAAGATCTGATTGTTCGTGTCCATGGCCTGATTTGTGTTAATGATCTCCAATCCTGATTGAATATTTTACAGATCTGGATGTTGGTGCTGGAACCTCGAGCCCGTGTTCATCACAGTATAGTATGTCTCATTTTAATTTACCTTTGTCTTACAAACTTGGACATAACATTACCTAATCCATTCACATTGATCTATATTTATATGGATACCCTAATTAGATTTTATTGTTTGTTTTTTTTAAATAATATTCACAAATCAGAGTTTGGATTTCATTGTAATACAAATCTCAATTTATGAGTATTTAAATACATTCCTTCAATTCTTGATATCTTCATTTTAATGTAATCTTAGGGTCATGTCCATTTTGTATTCTGTCCCTGGGTAGTGCTTGACAGTTTTCGTCTACATGTAGACAACACTAACACATTTTGACATATGTGCAGATTATATAAATGTACATCTCATATGCTTTGATATTTTGTTCTTATCATTAAAGGGACATGAAACACAACATTTTTCTTTTATGATTTAGACACAACATGTGATTTTAAACAAATTTCCAATTTGCTTATATTATCTTAATTGCTTCAGTCTATTGGTATCCTTAGTTGAAAAGCATATCTAGGTAGGCTCAGGAGCAGCAATGCATTACTGGGAGTAACCTGCTGATTGGTTGATGCACAAATTAACTATTTTCATTGGTTTAACAGATGTATTCAGATAACTCCCAGTAGTGCATAGTTGCTCCTTTACAAAAAAAATCTAAGACAATGAAGAAAATTAGCTAATATAAATATATTTGAAAGGTTTTTAAAATCACAGTCTGGATTCGAATCATGAAAATTAATCCAATTACACATTTATAGTGTCATGTCCCTTTAAGAGAGAAGGATAATTAAAGATTCTTGATGATAGCATAAAATTATATATTTGATTGTAATTGCATGCTCCCATTCATTACATCAACATATGGACTAGACAATTCATTAACAGTGACATTGTCAAATAAAGATATTTTTATTTTTAATATAAATTAAAAATATCTTAATTAATCCGCACACTGTTTTGATGAAACAATATTAATATATAAATCACATCTTTCAGTCTTGGACTACCTTTTTTTAAATATATAAAATAACAGCACCATGATGACATAGTTTTAAAAATATATTATGTCTTGCATTGTGATCAATATGTGTTGTGTCCTAAAACAGAATACTGTACATTGCACAAATGGATTTATGTGCCAAATAGTTTAGGTTCTAGTTGTCAACAGTTGTTGTTCAAAGTGTTGTGTGTGTGTCTGTAGTATTTTTAAAACAGGGATCAATAGTTATATTTAGATATGCCATAGATTCATATGATAAGAATTTGCTGTCTAATATAGTAAGAAATCCAACATATGCGAAAGACATCATTTTCTTTACAATCACCTTGATGAACTCATACATTTATTGTTCATATTAGTGCTCTAGTCTTCACATTTCTAAGTATATTATTTAGAATATTTTATACTAATGTGATGTAGTGATGTCCAAACTGTGTTCACTAATATATTTTAATATCATTAATAGAACTAGTTATTTTGACGAGCACAGAGGGATCCAGCACTGATTGTGGCCTGCCTTTGCAGACTTCTGGTAAGTCCATTGACTCATTCAGATGTCATTGAAGGTGTATTTTTAATAAATATTCTGATCATGATTCTGATGAAGCATTCCATTTCAATTAACATATAATGTACTCCTCTGATGATATATATATTGTTCTAATTATTTTAAGATTAAGATCTCAAAGTTTCTTAGTCTACACCTTTGTGCTTCAGAACATGGCTAGCACATGTTTATATTTATTATATATTTAGACAACAATCATCAAGTGATACACACATGAGAACTCTTAAATGTTCCATGCACTCAGCTTTTGTGAATATTTTCAAAATACAGACACTAAAATGTAATTCTTACTCATTGATAATTAAAAATCTTATTTCATTTGCATGTTCCATCAAAATGATGTAATTCCAAACTTTGGGTCAGTATCTCTTTAATGCAACATTGATGTGTGTCCTTGAACACCAGTAACATATGTTATAATATTTGATTTTAACGTGTACACAACATATTATGTTTTACAGAGATTGATGTACCAACATGTGTGATGGAGGAGGAAGTGGCTCCCTCAGAGTCTGATGGTATGTCAAATATATATAACATGTTTCTAACATGTATTATTGTTTAAAAATCAAACTCTTGAAGATAAAAAAAGTCTACAGTTTTGTCCCTTTAAAATATATTATTTCATATTTTTTTCAATACACTACTGCCCCCCTCTCTATAACATGCAGCATGAACATATGTTTTTAATTTTAAATAAATTTATGTATGATTTGTCATTAATGACATCATTATGTCACATGCAAATCCCCAAAACTCATCTGATTGTACAGACAGTCATTGCTATTCATCTGAGTGCCTAGATGCAGACCATATCATTATGCCATCATTGTTTAGAACTTCTAAACCACTTATAAGTATACATGAAACAGACTTATGTTGAAATTCCTTGCTTTAATTTCATGATGTATGATATGTAAATGGGTTTTAAAAAGATTTAAGTGTAGACTGTCCATTTCAATCAAACAAACATTAATATTCATCAAAAATAAAGCATGCATTTCGGAATGTGTCTATTAATACTGGGATGGCATATATTTAATCTTAATGTAAAAGAAAGATTTACAAAAAATACTCCAAAAATATAATATCAGATAGAGAAGATTATATTCTTGATATTTAATATGAACAGTAGTATCTACTGTGTATGTATTCGGAATAGTAATTGATTGAAGCATCAAGCTTCAAATTAGTCCATTTAAGATTACAAAGGCAATCACCAAAATATATATGTACATCTGTGTTTACCTGGTTTCAAAGGCGTGGGCATGTGTCTAAAAGAACTCTATTGCATTTCAATTGCAAATGCATACATTCATACCAAAATATTATCCAAAAGATAAATATATTATAAAATCATAAATATTAGCACATAATGTTGACTTTGAAAAATATCATTTGTAATGTATTTATAAATTGTTACATGAAAAATAACATTAAACATTCAGAGTTTAAAAGGATCAATTAAATCTTCTTATTAATTATATTTGATATTCAAATCAATCAATAGCTTAAAACATAGTCATTATTGTGACTTTGTCTAAATATTTTATGAGAACAAGAATCTAGACTTTAAATAATGTTGAATATTGATTTCTTTCAAGATAATAATATATTTTCATATCATATATGTATATGTATTTTTAATATATATTTCAGATGGACCTTCCACTTCTGGGCATCAGCCTCCTGCCCCCCCTCACAGCCAGAAGACCCTCCCACCCCTCCCCAGCCAGAATCCCCTCCCGCCCCTCCCCAGCCAGAATCCCCTCCCGGCCCTTCCCAGCCAGAACCTGCTCCCGGCCCTTCCCATTCTTACTCCTGTCCTGTCCCTCCCAAAAAATGTTTTCTTGCCCCCATTTGCCACTCTCCCCATTTGGCCACCCTTTGATCTCCCCCACCTGCACAGTCACCAACTCCCCATGCCCCTGACTCCCCAGCTCTGCAGGCTCTACCGGAGTGGCAACCCAGTCCCCCAACTCGCCCCATCCCTCCCCCATCCCTCCCCATAAAGACTTTTACCCCAGCCCCCTAATGCATTTTCCTGGTTGTTGGATTGTTCTTCCCAGCCACCGATGTAAGTATCATTACAAATCAATAACATACTTTATTAAAGGGACATTATACTGATCGAATTATACATATTTTTTTATTTGGAAAATGTTTTTGATAAACCTTTTCTTTATTTGATTAATGTAAATGTTTCTGATCTTCATTTTTTTAAATTAACATCCACATTTTCTAATATCTAAATCATATTGCCTAGATGTTGGATATCTATTATGTATATATGCCAATATTTTTAATTTGGTATCACTGCCCTTTTCACAGTGTGTCATAAACCAAATAAATATATTTTTCAAGATTGATAGGGTTTTGATTTGTCTTAATATCTTAATCGTTTATCTCTGAAGAATATATTTAATGTGTAAATCTTCTATATAGCATATTTAATTATAATAATGATTTGTATTTCAATTATTACATTTTATTTAGGTTGTGACTCAGCATGGTTAACGCTAGAGGCTCTAGCACGTATAGAGCAGACCATGCTGAGTAACAGTCAGTTGCTGGGAAGGATGCATGAGACCATGCATCTCCAGCTGCGGCTTCATCGCTTGACTCTAGAATGCATAATGCAGTTAGAGTCAATGCATGAAGCTGCAGCTGAAAATGCACAGGACGATGAAGGCAATGCTGATGCTCTATAAGTGGAGGATCAGGAGATTGCCCGAGGGAGAACAAATAAATCCTCCATCCACATGTTGTATTTTTTTGGTTTGAAAATATGTTGCCATTTGGCCAAGATTGTTTTTATTGTTGTGTCTGTTGCACTATGTCACCTTGTCAGATGGCTCCAATGGGGCTGTGCTGGCCTTTGTTTGCCCTTGTCAACTCCCTCCAAGGACTGTGATGCACTATGTCACCTTATCATATGGCTCCAATAGGGCTGTGTTGTCCAATGTTTTCCCTTGTCAACTCCCTCCAAAGAATGTGTTGCACTATGTCACCTTGTCAGATGGCTCCAATGGGGCTGTGATGGCCTTTGTTTGCCCTTGTCAACTCCCTCCAAGGACTGTGATCCACTATGTCACCTTGTCAGATGGCTCCAATGGGGCTGTGTTGACCAATGTTTTCCCTTGTCAACTCCCTCCAAGGACTGTGATGTACTATGTCACCTTGTCAGATGGCTCCAATGGGGCTGTGTTGGCCAATGTTTGCCCTTGTCAACTCCCTCCAAGGACTGTGATGCACTATGTCACCCTGTCAGATGGCTCCAATGGGACTGTATTGGCCAATGTTTGCCCTTGTCAACTCCCTCCAAGGACTGTGATGCACTATGTCACCTTGTCAGATGTCTCCAATGGGGCTGTGTTGGCCAATGTTTGCCCTTGTCAACTCCCTCCAAGGACTGTGATGCACTATGTCACCTTGTCAGATGGCACCAATGAGGCTGTGTTGGCCTTTGTTTGCCCTTGTCAATTCCCTCCAAGAACTGTGATGCACTATGTCACCTTGTCAGATGGCTCCAATGGGGCTGTGTTGTCCAATGTTTGCCCTTGTCAACTCCCTCCAAGGACTGTGATGCACTTTTTCACCTTGTCAGATGGCTCCAATGGGGCTGTGTTGGCCAATGTTTGCCCTTGTCAACTCCCTCCAAGGACTGTGATGCACTATGTCACCTTGTCAGGTGGCTCCAATGGGGCTGTGTTGGCCAATGTTTGCCATTCTCAACTCCTTCCAAGGACTGTGATGCACTATTTCACCTTGTCAGATGACTCCAATGGGGCTGTGTTGGCCTTTGCTTGCCATTCTCAACTCCCTCCAAGGACTGTGATGCACTATGTCACCTTGTCAGATGACTCCAATGGGGCTGTGTTGGCCTTTGTTTGCCCTTGTCAACTCCTTCCAAGGACTGTGATGCACTATGTCACCTTGTCAGATGTCTCCAATGGGGCTATGTTGGCCTTTGTTTGCCCTTTTCAACTCCCTCCAAGGACTGTGATGCACTATGTCACCTTGTCAGATGGCTCCAATGGGGCTGTGTTGTCCAATGTTTGCCCTTGTCAACTCCCTCCAAGGACTGTGATGCACTTTGTCACCTTAGATGGCTCCAATGGGGCTGTGTTGGCCTTTGTTTGCCCTTGTCAACTCCTTCCAAGGACTGTGATGCACTATGTCACCTTGTCAGATGTCTCCAATGGGGCTGTGTTGGCCTTTGTTTGCCCTTGTCAACTCCCTCCAAGGACTGTGATGCACTATGTCACCTTGTCAGATGTCTCAAATGGGGCTGTGTTGGCCTTTGTTTGCCCTTGTCAACTCCCTCCAAGGACTGTGATGCACTATGTCACCTTGTCAGATGTCTCCAATGGGGCTGTGTTGGCCTTTGTTTGCCCTTGTCAACTCCTTCCAAGGACTGTGTTGCACTATGTCACCTTGTGTAACAAGTGTGTAACAATATGCACAGGTTGTTGTAGGATTGGAATAAATACTGATAGAATAATTCCTATTCCTATATCAGAATGACACTTTATATGTTGTGCAGTTTCCTTTCCTGTAAAACATTTAATAAAGCGTATGTTTTAAGAACCACAACTGTAGTAATAAGTTACTCTTAGATAAAAATATATTGTGTGTGGTAGATATCATACTTCAACAACTGTTAAGATAGAACAGTGTGAAGTTGGAAATCTTCCTTAATTTAGGTATGCTTCTCAAAGTAATCTATAGCTGATGGGCACAGCATACACAGCAGATTACTTAAAAGATAGACTTACCAATTCTAAGAATAATGAGGAACAAAATATAGTAAGCTTACTGTGTTTCAGTTGAAAGGAAAGTCAGGAATGGTTCAGAAATAAGTTGCACAAAAGTCCCAAAGTTCACACTGCGGTATAAGGTAGTAATAAGTTTTAAATAACATTAATAAGGTACCTTATGTGGAGTTAAATGCAGCAGAAGAGCTAGCTTACAGGACTCACTCGGTCTGAAGTAAACAGAATGGTGTGTGACGTCACAGCACAAGGTTGAAGCAGGAAGTAGCAGGGAAACCCCTGAAGTGAACAGAGGATCTGTCTAGGACTGACAGCTGGAGATTGCTAACAAGGTCAGCAAGAGTGAGGCTCAGGTTACAGGCTCCAAGGAGGAAAATACCAAGCACTGTAAGGTAACCAGAATGAGTTTAAATAGGGTAAGGCAAATAACAGTCTTAAAGGCACAGTAAACAATAGTAAGTTGTTATATCCTGAAAGGAGAGACAATTATATGACACCTTGTCAGATGGCTCCAATGGGGCTGATTTATCAATATCAATTTTTTGAAAGTTAATTAAAGTAATTAATATGTTATTTTTCATATTTATTTATTCATGTCATTTAGTTAAAACTATATTTTTTATTTTTATTTTTTTTTTCAAATAATTTTTATTGATTTTGAACAATATATAACAATAAATGGGGACTCGCAGGACCCCTGCATTTTTCATTGGATAACATGTGGGGAAGTATTATGGAAAGATTACAGCTGAGACATTCAAGTTTCAGAGATAGAAGTCGATACATTTCCAAACAGTTATCAAATAAGGGTGAGAGGGGGGGGGAGGGGTTCATATATAAGGATGGGAGAGGGGGGGGGATTCCTGCCGGGGATTGCCTGAGGCGTACGAAACGTGAATTCTTATACTCTAACTTGGGGAAGCCATGTGGTGTCATATGTGTCTGTCCAGTCAGCCCAAACCATTTCAAAAAGGTCACTTCTGTCCAGACTATAGAATATGTCCTTTTCCATAGCGTGTAATTAAGCCATTGTTTTGAGAATATCAGGCCAACAAGGGGGGGGATGTTTTTTTCCAATGTCTGGCAATATTGGTTTTAACTGATGACAGGAGATAAACGCAGAGAATCTGCTGATGTTTAGGAAGGGCCTGCAAGTTTAGGTGTAGAAGTGCAGTGGCAGGATTTTTTGGTAGCTGAATCCTAAGAGCAGATAGAGTACGAAAGCATGTGTTCCACAGGGGAGTCAACCTAGGGCATTCCCACCATACGTGAAGCATATTTCCGTTGGAGCCACATTCCCTACAGCATTTTGGAGAAGATGTCGGAAACATCTTAGATAGCCGCGTGGGGACCAGATACCATTGGGAAATAACTTTATAATAGGTTTCGAACATTGTCACACAATGTAATGATTTTTTGGTTAAGGTGAGGGACCCCTGCCACGCATTAGCCGAGATTCGAGAGTGAAGAATAGTGTCCCACTTACGCAAGTGTGGGGCCAAGTCTGGAGGCACAGTACCATCCAGCAGACTATAATGTCTCGAAAGAGGTTTGTGGAGTCTACGTCCTCCCTTCCACACAGACTCCCAAGGGGTAAGCTGACGTGGAGCAGAGGGAAAAAATCCCCAGCTAGAGAGGAAACTCTTGATCCTAGTGAATTCGAATAGGAGGTAGGGCGGAATGTCTTCCCCTGGTCTGTCCTTAGACAACGAGAGATATCCATCGTCACTTGTCTCTGACCAAAAGTCAGAAACTTGCTTTACACCCAACCTAGCCCACGTATTGGGGTGTGTTTCTGCGAGGCCTGTAAAGAGGCCTGGGATAGAGGTGATCGGGGAAGGGTGCGGCGCAATTAGTTTACGGTGCCGGATCTTATCCCAGATTGCCAGGCACTCCAAAACTACAGAGTTATGTATCTTTAGGGTTCTGCGGCTATGGACCGGAGTCCAGATTAGATCTTTTAGGTGTATATCAAACGGTAGTGAGGCTTGTTCAATGTCTCTCCACCTGTCTTGTGAGTGAAGCACTCCCCACTGGGAAATGTGCGTGAGCATGGCGCCCTCGTAGTACTTTACTATGGATGGGGAAGCCAGACCCCCAAGCTGGACAGAAAACTGTAGGGTTTTATGAGCTATTCTGGGAGTTTTGTTTTGCCAAATAAATTTTGTACACTCACTTTGAAACTGTAGCGAAAGGTGAGTGGGTATTCTGATTGGAAGGCATCTAAATATGTAAGTGAGCCGAGGGAGGAACGACATCTTAAGGGACGCTATACGGCCCATCCAAGAGATGTTTTTATGATCCCAAACATGTTTTAACGCTCTCAGGTCTGCCAGGAGGGGTATATAGTTGTCCTTAACCATCTGTTTCAAGACATTAGAAATTTGAACTCCAAGGTGGGTAATCCCTTTGCTAGACCACTTGAAGTCAAATTGTCTTTGGAGGGCTGTGACATATTTTTGGGGGAAACCCCACATGTAAATTTCTGTTTTGGGGGTGTTTAGCTTATAGAAGGAAAGAGAGCCAAAGGCCTCCAGGGTTTCCAGAAGTCTGGGTATTGTGCGAAGCGGATCTGCGGAAAACACTGTCACATCATCCGCAAACAAGGCGATGTTGTGTTTGGAGCCAGAAAGTGTAATTCCTACCATGCCCCTGTCAGTACGTATTGTTTCTGCCAGAGGCTCGATTGCCAGCGCAAACAAGAGCGGAGAAAGTGGGCAGCCCTGCCTCGTGCCATTAAAAATGGGGAATGGAGATGAATGAAACCCTATCCCCCTGACCGTTGCCGTGGGGTTGGAGTATAATGCTTGGATCGCGAGGCGTATGTCAGAGGGAAATTTGAAGGCGTCAAGAGTCTCCCAAAGGTAACTCCATCTGACCCTGTCAAAAGCCTTCTCGGCATCCAGA
Source organism: Bombina bombina (assembly GCF_027579735.1). Lineage (NCBI taxonomy): Eukaryota > Metazoa > Chordata > Amphibia > Anura > Bombinatoridae > Bombina > Bombina bombina. Next base: position 783,878,075 of record NC_069499.1, on the reverse strand, counting down.
GAGATAACCGAGAAAGGCTTTTTCATTCTCGTCGATTCGCAAGCAATATTGATAAGGCGCCTAGTGTTATCTGGGCCCTCACGATTATGTATGAATCCCACTTAGTCTGGGTTGACTAGGGTAGGCAGAAGTTTGCATATTCGGTTGGCGAGAAGTTTGGAATAGATTTTTATATCCACGTTTATAAGCGAGATGGGCCTATAATTGGGGCAGTAGGAGGGGTCTTTGTTTGGTTGGGAATCATGATAATCTCGGCTTCCAAGAATTCTCTTTTGAAACTTCCCTCGTGCCTGGCAGTGTTAAAAAACCTAAGGAGCAGCGGTGTCAGTTCTTGACTATAAGTTTTGTAGAACTGTGCGGGGAATCCATCTGGGCCGGGGGCCTTAAGGGATTTGAGGTGCTGGATGACCTGCTTAATTTCCAGCTGGGTGAATGGGTTGGACAGAGACTCTTGTTGATCCGTCGTCAGGGACGGTAGGTTTAGGGACTCTAAAAAGTTTTTAATCTGCTGTGTGGAGGCGGGGGTTTTAATTTCAGTGCCCTCAAGATTGTAGAGTTTAGAGTAGTAGTCTGAGAAGCAGTCCCCTATCTGTGAGGGGAGTTTATGGGTCTTGTTGTTGTGAAAAATTTGGTGTATGCGAGAAGTGCTATTCCGCTGGCGCAATTTGTGTGCTAACAGAGTGTCGGCCCTGTTGCCTTTATAATAAAATAACTGCTTAAGTTTTGTGAGGTTCTCTTGAGTACGTTGCAACTCTAAATGATTAATATGTGCGCGCACGGCTGTGATCTGAGAGGTCAGTGCTTCAGAGACGTTAGCTCTGTTGGTGGATTCAAGCAACCTAAGTTTACAATGGGCTTGGGCTAAGGAAAGTTCAGCCAATTTCCTAAGGCGAGCTTGCTTGCGGATGATATAGCCTCTGGAAATCGCTTTAATAGCTCCCCAAAGTGTATCATCAGTTGTCTGACCATTGTCGTTAAGTTGAATAAGTTCTATAAGATCTCTTCGTAGCTCTTCCCTAAAGGGAATGTCTGCAAGGATATTGCGCGGAAGAGACCACCTGCTTTTATGAAGACAGGGGTCGCTGGTGTGTAGGTCCGCCAGAACTGGGTCATGATCGGACCATGAGCAGAGGGGGATACTAGATTGGAGTACTGAGTCCAAGGTCGTCGCCGAGCAGAAAATATGGTCTAACCTAGAATAGGTTTTGTGTACCTGGGAGAAGTGGGTGAAATCCCTGTCTGTAGCGTGTAATGAACGCCAGATGTCATAGTATCCAAATTCAGACATGATTGATTTAAAGCGTGTGGAGAGGAGAGTTAGTTGGGAGGAGGTCTTGGTTGGGGATAACGTCTTGCGGTCTAATTTAGTGTCCCAGATCATGTTGAAATCCCCCGCTATTATGACTCTGCCCTGTTTGTGTTGGTCAATTGATCTCAGAATTTTCCTGAGGCAGGCGGGCTGTTGGGAATTGGGTAGGTATACTGAAACTAGGGTATGTGTGATATGGTCAAGCTTGCAGACTACTATAGTGTATCTAGCCTGGGGGTCCCTTATTACCTCGATTTCCTCGTAAGCTACCCTCCTGTGAATCAGGACCGCAGTCCCTCGAGCTTTTTTTGTAAATGAAGAGCACTCTATGGTTGTATATGAGCGAGAGTGGAATCTATGGGGAGCGTCTAACATCCAGTGCGTTTCTTGCAGAAACACAACGTCGGGGTTGTGGTGGCTAAGCATACGGGTGAGTAGGCTCCTCTTGAAGGGAGAGTTTAAGCCTCTGGAATTATGTGTGCATACCCGTAATCAGGACATTGTCCACTACTAACCCAGGGGAGTGGGTGGGCAAGAGGGATATCTGGAAGGCTTAGGTCGAAGTCTTGGTATGAGGTATGTAGGGGTTGGGGAGGGAGGGGATTAATCAGAATTTAAGGTGGAAATGTACCGACAGCACAGGTGGAAATAGTCCACCTAGGTGGAACCCTGGTGTGGGTTAACCTATAGGGGGGGAGCTAAGAGCAAATGTATGAGAGGAGCTGGAAGGTCCAGCCCCACTCCGCTAGCTGAGTGAATAGATAATGGGAGGATAAACTAAAGTGCAAGTAAATGTAAACCTGTTGGCCCCGAGGAGGGCGTAACCAAAACATAATGGACCAAATGAACACAGGAACCTGATAGGAAGCAGTAAATACAATAAACAATCTACACATACATGCCAACATAAAACTATATTTTATGTAGTTAATCCTTAAAGGGACATGAAACCAAAAATGGTTTCTGTGATGCACTATGTCACCTTGTCAGATGACTCCAATGGGGCTGTGTTGGCCTTTGTTTGCCCTGGTCAACTCCCTCCAAGGACTGTGATGCAGTATGTCACCTTGTCAGATGGCTCCAATGGGGCTGTGTTGGCCTTTGTTTGTCCTGGTCAACTCCCTCCAAGGACTGTGATGCACTATGTCACCTTGTCAGATGGCTCCAATGGGGCTGTGTTGGCCTTTGTTTGCCCTTGTCAACTCCTTCCAAGGACTGTGATGCACTATATCACCTTGTCACATGGCTCCAATGGGGCTGTGTTGCCCTTTGTTTGCCCTTGTCAACTCCCTCCAAGAACTGTGATGCACTATGCCACCTTGTCAGATGTCTCCAATGGGACTTTGTTGGCCTTTGTGTGCCCTTGTCAACTCCCTCCAAGGACTGTATTGCACGATGTCACCTTGTCAGATGGCTCCAATGGGGCTGATTTATCAATATTCATTTTTTGAAAGTTATCTTATTTCTTTGTTTTACGACATCATAATAAAAAAAGCAATTAATATATTATTTTTCATATTTATTTATTCATGTCATTTAGTTAAAACTATATTTTATGTAGTTAATCCTTAAAGGGACATGAAACCAAAAATGGTCTTTCATGATTCAGATATATAATACAATTTTAAATAAATTCCATATTTACATCTATTATGTAATTATTTTCATTTTCTTGATATATTTTGCTGAAAGGTTTATCTTTGCAAGACCATGAGTAGCAGAGAACCTTGGTTCTAGATGTTGATTGTTGGTTGCACATATATATATTGGTTGTGGTTGGCTCATCCATGTGTTCATTTAGAAACCATTAGTGAATTGATGCACCTTTAACAAATGATCCCAAGATTATTAAACTAATGAGATAATCGCTTTAAATTATGAAGTTGATGGAAACAGTATCCTCTCTGTGAATCCGGAACTTAATTGTTTGTATTTCATGTCCCTTTAAGTGATGCTGACCACAATTCTTAATTTATGGATATGCATTTCTAATGTATTTATTTACTTTTTACATCAACATAGACATATATGTTTAAAACAGACTATTAGTTGAATGTTGACAGCACACATATTCCAATTTCACTTATATCTTATTGTAGTAGTCTAACAAAAGAAATCACTGTGTGTAATGCACATATTTTAGATGATTAATATCTTTCTATTACTATTGATTCTCTTTAATTATACAAAGATATATTGCTATAGGTAGGCTGACCATATTTCCACTTGAATACGTGACACATATGATAAATATATCTGTCATTATTCTTATTCCCAATAATTATTTTAACAGAACTGAAAACATCCCTGACATATGTATTTCTCATTTGTCCCTTTTTAAAGTGGAAAGATGGACACCAAAGCTATAGGTAACATAAAGAATAACCATTCCACATTTTCATAATGTACTCAGTTAAAGTGACATGAAACACAAAAATATATTTTATCATTTAGGTATAAGATACTATTTTAAAAAAATATTAAAATTATTGAAATCCTCAAATTTGATTTAGTCTCTTTGTATCATTTTTTTTAAGGAGCAGCAGTGCACTATTGGTTTCTAAATGAACACATAGGTGAACCAATGATAATCGGTATATATATATATATATGTAGCCACCAATCAGCAGTTAGAAGTAGAACATAGATGGTTTGTTGCTCTTGAGATAACCAAAAAGCCCTAAGGATTAGTATATGTTATCATATGTTATCATATGTTATCGTTTAAAGTGACAGTAAAGTCAAGCAAAACATTAATGATTTAAATATAAATAAATGCAATTTTTATCCTATTTCTCTTAAACTTTGATCCCCAATTTATCTTTGTTACTTACTCTCACTAACTCTCAATAACTAACTCACACTAAGGGGGGTAGTTATCAACGCGTCTACTTTACCTGCCTTCACCGGTTCAATACGCCTGCCTAAGCTCGCCTACCATCGCCGCTGTGGACCTGCAAAATTTCGCCTAAGTTATCAATAAAGCTGTCAAAAAGCCACGCACCAAGTACGGGGCGATGAGCAGCAGACTGTGATAGTTATCACTCATCCGATCTCGCTGCTCTTCGGCTTTTTCCCAGCTTTATTGCTAGCCTGTCACTAAGCTCCCACACTAAATACACTGTTCTACCCCCTATACCGGTGCCCCCGGAGCCCCCCGCAACTCAATAAAGTTATTAACCCCTAAACCGCTGCTCCTAGACCCCGACGCAACTCTTATAAATGTATTAACCCCTAAACCGCCGCTCCCGGACACCGCGGCCACCTTCATTCTACCTAGTAACCCCTATCCTGCCCCCCCTATAATGCCGCCCTCTATAATAAATTTATTAACCCCTATCCTGCTGATCCCGGACCTCTCCACAACTAAATAAATAGTTTAAGCCCTAAACTGCCGCTCCCGGACCCCGCCGCAACCTATATTAAACTTATTAACCCCTAATCTGCCCCCCTACACCGTCACCACCTATAATAAGTTTATTAACCCCTATCCTGCCCCCCCCTACATCGCCGCCACTGTAATAAAATTATTAACCCCTAACTAACTAACCCTAAAACCCCCCTAATTAAAAAAAATAATTAAATAAATCTAAATAATATTTCTCTTATTAAATAAATTAATCCTATTTAAAACTAAATACTTACCTTTAAAATAAACCCTAATATAGCTACAATATAAATAATAACTATATTGTAGCTATCTTAGGATTTATTTTTATTTTACAGGCATCTTTCAATTTATTTTAACTAGGTACAATAGCTATTAAATAGTTATTAACTATTTAATAGCTACCTAGCTAAAATAAAGATAAATTTACCTGTAAAATAAAAACTAACCTAAGTTACAATTACACCTAACACTACACTATACTTAAATAAGTTATTCCTATTTAAAACTAAATACTTACCTGTAAAATAAACCCTAAGATAGCTGCAATGTAATTAATAATTACATTATAGCTATTTTAGGATTTATATTTATTTCACAGGTAACTTGGTATTTATTTTAGCTAGTTAGAATAGTTATTAAATAGTTATTAACTATTTAATAACTACCTAGCTAAAAGAAATACAAAATTACCTGTAAAATAAATCCTAACCTAAGTTACAATTAAACCTAACACTACACTATCATTACATTAATTAAATAAATTAACTACAAATAACTACAATTAAATTAAATTAAATAAACTAACTAAAGTACAAAAAATAAAAAATCTAAGTTACAAAAAATAAAAAAAATAAGTTGCAAACATTTAAAACATAATACAACAATTTTAAGCTACTTACTCCTAATCTAAGCCCCCTAATAAAATAACAAAGCCCCCAAAATAAAAAAATGCCCTACCCTATTCTAAATTTAAAAAGTTCAAAGCTCTTTTACCTTACCCAATCAGCCAATCAGATTGAGCTTGCATTCTATTGGCTGATCGGAACAGCCAATAGAATGCAAGCTCAATCTGATTGGCTGATTGGATCAGCCAATCGGATTGAACTTCAATCTGATTGGCTGATTCAATCAGCCAATCAGATTTTTCCTACCTTTATTACGATTGGCTGATAGAATCCTATCAGCCAATCGGAATTGAAAGGACGCCATCTTGGATGACGTCCCTTAAAGGAATATCCATTTGTCGGTAGTCGTCGGGAAGAAGAGGATGGCTCCGCGTCGGCTCGTCTGAAGATGGCTCTGCTCCACTCCGGATAATTGAAGATTGAAGACGCCGCATGGATGAAGACTTCTATCGGATGGAAGACTTCTTCAGCGCTGCCAGGATGATGACTTCATCGGATGGAAGAGTTCTTCAGCGCCCCTTGGAAGATGACTTCCACTTGGATCTCCTCTTCAGTTCCATCGGTGGGTCGGCTGGCTGAAGACGACTAAAGGTAGGATGATCTTCAGGGGGGTAGTGTTAGAGTTATTTAAGGGTGGTTTGGGTTAGATTAGGGGTATGTGGGTGGTGGGTTTTAATGTTGGGGGGGTTGTTTTTTTCTTTTACAGGCAAAAGAGCTGAATTCTTTGGGGCATGCCCGCAAAAGGCCCTTTTAAGTGCTGGTAAGGTAAAAGAGCTTTGAACTTTTTTAATTTAGAATAGGGTAGGGCATTTTTTTATTTTGGGGGGCTTTGTAATTTTATTAGGGGGCTTAGATTAAGTGTAAGTAGCTTAAAATTGTTGTAATACGTTTTAAATGTTTGTAACTTATTTTTTTATTTTTTGTACTTTAGTTAGTTTATTTAATTTAATTTAATTGTAGTTATTTGTAGCTTTTTTATTGAATTAATGTAATGATAGTGTAGTGTTAGGTTTAATTGTAACTTAGGTTAGGATTTATTTTACAGGTAATTTTGTATTTCTTTTAGCTAGGTAGTTATTAAATAGTTAATAACTATTTAATAACTATTCTAACTAGCTAAAATAAATACCAAGTTACCTGTAAAATAAATAATAATAATAAATAATAATATTAATAATAATAATATAAATCCTAAAATAGCTACAATGTAATTATTAATTACATTGCAGCTATCTTAGGGTTTATTTTACAGGTAAGTATTTAGTTTTAAATAGGAATAATTTATTTAAGTATAGTTTAGTGTTAGGTGTAATTGTAACTTAGGTTAGTTTTTATTTTACAGGTACATTTCTCTTTATTTTAGCTAGGTAGCTATTAAATAGTTAATAACTATTTAATAGCTATTGTACCTAGTTAAAATAAATTGAAAGATGCCTGTAAAATAAAAATAAATCCTAAGATAGTTACAATATAATTATTATTTATATTGTAGCTATATTAGGGTTTATTTTAAAGGTAAGTATTTAGTTTTAAATATGATTAATTTATTTAATAAGAGAAATATTATTTAGATTTTTTTAATTAATATTTAAGTTAGGGGGGTTTTAGGGTTAGTGTTAGACTTAGGTTTAGGAGTTAATAATTTTATTACAGTGGTGGCGGTGTAGAGGCATTTTATGTAACTAACAACCAATAGAGGGCGCTGTATATCACTAACAACCAATAAAGGGCACTGTATGTAACTAACAGGGTGCTGTATATCACTAACAAACAACAGAGGGCACTGTATATCATAACAACCAATAGAGGGTGCTGTATATCAATAACAATCAATAGAGAGCGCAGTATATCACTAACAACCAATAGAAGGCACTATATATCACTAACAACCAATAAAGGGCGCTGTATATTACTAACAACCAATAAAGGGTGCTGTATATCACTAACAACCAATAGAGGGCGCTGTATGTAACTGTAAATTGTTATTATATTATATTGTATATTGTTAGTGATATACAGTGCCCTCTATTGGTTGTTAGTGATATACAGTGCCATCTATTGATTGTTAGTTACATACAGTGCCCTCTATTAGTTGTTAGTAAAATACAGCACCCTCTATTGGTTGTTAGTTTCATACAGCACCGTCTATTGGTTGTTAGTGATATACAGCGCCCACTATTAGTTGTTGGTGACATACAGCGCCCTCTATTAATTGTTAGTGATATAAAGCAAACTCTATTGGTTGTTAGTTACATACAGTGCCCTCTATTGATTGTTAGTGATATACAGCACCCTCTATTGGTTGTTATGCTATACAGACCCCTCTATTGGTTGTTATGATATACATCGCCCTCTATTAGTTGTTAGTTACATACAGCACACTCTATTGGTTGTTAGTGATATACAGCGCCCTCTATATGTTGTTAGTGAAATAAAGCGCCCTCTTTTGGTTATTAGTTGTATTTTTGTATACCAATAGTCTCGTGCTGCTTGGATTTGGCTGCGTGTGCAACTGGGGACACCGACAAACGTGTTACAAATGCGATTATAGTATATATATATTTATATATATATATATATATATATATATATAGAGAGAGAGAGAGAGAGAGAGAGAGAGAGAGAGAGAGAGAGAGAGAGAGAGGGAGAGAGAGAGAGAGAGAGAGTGTAAGTATATGTATATATATGTTTAAATATGTGCATTTGTGTATTTGTGTACATGTGTGTGTATGTATTTATGTGTTTATATGTGTAAATATGTATGAGCATAATTTTGAGCCCTTTCCATTCAAATACATTAACACATGCAATATCTTGCATGTTTTCTTGCATGTTTTTTCTTGTGTTTTTAATAATAAATACTTTAAAATCATATGTTCACTTAAAATAAAATGTCCTTTTTTAAATAGATATTTTATATACAGTATATACATATATTTGTATATATTCATATAGATATATAGCTATATATATATAATATTTTTTTTAAAAGAACATATTCTTCTATGTGAAGAACAAATGAACTTTAAGTATTCCTAATTCTCTTTAGGTTTAGTGAAGTTGGTCTAACGCTGTGTCAGGTTAGAGAGCAAGAGATTACTTTTTTAGAACGCCTCAATCTTTTGCTAGCACGCTAATGTTTTACTTTAAACTTGTAACACCAGGGCTAACGCAGTCACAATAAATTTTCACTTTGAGTGCATTCATCACGAGAGTGAAAAAATAATTAGCATAGCCCTTGTAATCTGGCCCTATATGTTTTGTAGTGGTGATAGATCTATCTCTTATCGAACACTGCTTTGGTTCCTTCTTGTGGCTAATGATCAGTATCTCCTTTGTAATCATTTGCAAATTAGAGAAACATGTTGCCCCTTTGTAAAACATGTAAATGTCTTCTTATAAATGAGCAGTCTCATTCCCTGTAATTAAATTAGAGTTAGATGCTCTACAACTGCATTGCATTTCAATGCCATACATTTTAACTTGCAGAAAGGCTTTCTTTTAATGTTATCTCTGCTTTAGTGATATAAACTTTAGTGATGTCCTGTGACCGAGCTCAGGGAATTGTTTATATTGGAATATTTATTTCCCCACAAAGTTTGCAATGTTCCTTGTTGTATTGAAAATGTACAAATCATTTCTGTATTTTGGGCCAGTAAGTCACTTAACAGTTTAGATGTAGCAGGGAGTTGCAGAAGAGGTTTTCCCCAAAGTTTACCTGCAGCTAATAATAACTATTAATTTGTTTCTGTTAAATAGTGTGTGCAAGGACTGTTAGCTAGAACTGTGAAAGGCAGAAGACATGCTAATCAGCTGTCTAAGAGGTTTAAGCTTACAAAAGTATTATTTTGTTTGGGAGGTTTTGTAATTGGTGCGAAGCAGCTGCCTAAATTTAGTTAGGATTACAATATACAATGTGGAGTCATGTTTTGTTTAAAAACTACTGCTGCAAATTGTCTGAAAATAAACAGGCCAAGACTTTTTATACCTAAATAAGTGTGTGTAGTACATTTCTGCTGTAAAAAAGGTTGTGTGTCTAGGCTGATCCTTGGACAAATTACCAAAGAGAGGGGTATTTTTTACAGTATATAACCTGCCATCTATGTAGCAGTAAATCACATGCATTCAAAGCCTTCCCCCCTCTTGTTCTGATTGCTGCTTAAGTGACACCTTACCTCCAACACCCAGTGCATTCACAAGTAAGTCTGCTTGTGCACACACCTTACTGCTGTATTTGGAGCATTTTCGCAAGTGAAAGTCTATTGCAAGAATGTATAAAATCAAATCTAAAAGGCATAGCAAGCCAGTTAATATATAAACTTTATGTCATAATGATAATAAAATAAAAGTAATTATAATAATAATAATAATATATTATTATTATTACATTCTCAAATTTGCATTGACTCTTAAGTCAATGTGCTTTCAGTAGTGTATGATGTGATGAATGAAATGCCTTCAAGTTAAAAATATAAATCCTGTTTGAACATTCATCTAACAAGTGGCTCAAATATATTTATGCACAGATGCACATATTTACAAACATTTTCAAACAGTAGAATGAATATTTTGTAGTTGTGGATAGACAGCTTGGGGGGCAAAAAGCCAAAAGAGAATAAAAAGGCAGCTTTAGAATATTATCTAAATACAAGGGTTAGTGTCATTAAATATTCTTGCAACAGTTTTATTTTTCCTTACCTATAACTTTCTCAAATCTTGCATTTAAATGAAAATGTTTTATTAAAATAAGAGGGAAAAAAGCAAATACAATGTATTACACAAGTTAAATGGATACATCATTTTGTCTAAATTATGTTTGCAGTCTTAGTTTATATTACAACTCATAAAATTAATATTTAAAAAAAAAATATTACATATTACAGTGAATTTTTCAAGCCTATAGCTTTATGTCAAAATTAGCCCGTCAAGCGTTTTTTTTTCAGTGTCCAAAATTACATATGTCTGAGCAAGAGGAGGAATTTATGATGCCTCCATGATGCTTTAGGAAGCTCAGAACTGTTTCAGTATATTACATGGCTCACTAGCATTAAAGAGAATGTAACTCTTCTACCTATCCGTGCATGCAACACACAGAGTGCATACACTTATGCTTCTTAAAGAGACAGTCTATTCAAATTTAAACTTTCATGATTCAGATAGAGCATGCAATTTTTTTTTTTTTTTTATTTTTATTTTATTGAGGCATGACAATATGAGAATACAATCTTATACAATAATGTAAAACATAAAAAGAAATACAGACAGGAAAAAGAATAAGTTGACATGCATTAGTATATCATCAAGCAAGATCAAGCAGAGGTATGCCAAGACATTGCAAACTTTTTGTCTGGATTAACAGAAAAACCAAATAAAAAAAAGCCTCTTGTTTTCTATTATTTGTCAGTATTCTTATACATCCTATATCTTCAGGCTAAATGGTAAAAAAATATCTGCCTAATGCTACCTATTTGACCTGGGAGTGGGGAAGGGGGTGCGGGGAAGAAAAAAAAAAAAAAAAAAAAAAAAAAAAAGGGGGGGGAAGGGGGAAATTATTTTTTCTTCTCTCTTCCCCCTCCACAATCAATTTGAGGAAATAAGGAAAAAGAGATTTTAGTAGGAGGGAGAGTTTTGAGGGGAATGTTCAGGGTCTAGTTATTACCAGAGACCTAATAGAACTATTTCTGAATGTCTGAAAGGATATATTAGTTGATTTATTTCTTCTGGAGTAAATATCTTAATAAAGGCCGACCATTTTTGGAAAAAAGAAACCAGCTCCCTCTCAGAGGTTAGGGATACATCTATTTGTTCAATAATACATTGCTTTTTCATATAGTTTTTAATTTCCTGGATGTTGGGTATTGAGGAGTCTCTCCACTTTCCAAAGATTAAATTTCTTGTTGCCAGAATAGCCCCATTCCTAATTTTTATTTGGTCTAAGTTTGTTGTAGGTTCTATAAGAAATACCACCATTGCCACTGAGAGAGAGAGAGTTGAGAGTTTTAGCACATTAGTCAGCCAAAATTCTACTTTTTTCCATAATTGTCTAATTCTCGGGCAAGACCATATCATATGGACTATGTCAGCAGCCGGAAGAGAGCATTTGGGACATATGTTAAATTCATAATTGTGCCACTTAAACCCTTTGAGTGGAGTATAGTATGTTCTATAAAGTAACTTGATGTGTGATTCCCTCCAATTTGCGGATAGTGTAGTCTGGGCTACAGTGGCTATGGATTTTCCTACCTGTTCTGTCTCGATATCTAAATCTGGTATAAGTGAATTCCATTTTAGTGTTATCTGCTGGAGATTAGATTCTCCATCTTGACTTACCAACAGATCATACCAACATGATATAGAGGATAAGTCATTTTTAGCCAGGATGGGCCAATTATCTAACTTCCCCCATGACCAAGACCATCCATACTTCTCCACAAGTGAAAAAAGGTAATGTCTAGCTTGAAGGTAAGCAAAAAAATCTTTGTTGCTTATGTCAAATTCCTGTTTCAACTTTTCAAAAGTTTTAATCGATAGAGTACTTTGTTCAATGAGTTGAGTCAGGAAAAGGAGACCCTTTCTTTGCCATACTTGAAATACTAACGTTTGGGTACCTTCCTGGAATTCTGGATTACCACATAATCCTTGGAATTTTGGAATAGTTAGATCAATATTTAATTTGCGCCCTAATTTTTTCCAAGCTTGTATAACCATATATATTGATTGAAGACCTCTCACTTTTTTCGGAATTGATTGAATTGGGCAGTGAATTAAAGCAGAAGGATTATAAGGGAATATAATACTTTTCTCCAGACTATTATTAGTAAAATAATCCTTATTTAAGATCCAATCTATTGCGATACGCGAAAGGAAAACCAAGCTATATTTACTTAGGTCTGGGAGAGCCATTCCTCCATACCTCTTAGGTAGATAGAGTTTATTTAGAGAAATTCGAGGTCTTTTACATTTCCAAATAAAATATCGCAGTGCCCTGTTTAAGCTTTTCCAGTCTTTGACTTTTAAGATCACCGGGATATTTTGAAGAGGGTAAAGAATTTTAGGAAGGAGGACCATCTTGAACAAAGCAATACGTCCTGATAGAGATATCGGAAGATTTTGCCAGTTTACCATATGTTCTTTGATTCTAGCCAGGATGGGAGAAATGTTAAGAGTATACCACTCTTGTGGATTGATTGAGATATGGATCCCTAGGTAATTAAAATGAGTCAGGACTTCCTTAAAAGGTATTGTGCTAATTGAAGTCTCATTTTTCCTGACCCATAGTAGCTCTGATTTAGAGGTATTAAGCTTATAACCTGTAAAGGATCCAAATGAGTTGGTAATCGAGATTAACCTTGGAATGTTAATCGCTGTATTAGACATATAGATTAATACGTCATCGGCGTATAGAGCAATTTTTGGTTCTACTGAACCAATTCTTATCCCTTGTATCATCTGTCTGATTTTGAGGGCCAATGGTTCGATCGCTAGATCGAATAAAAGAGGTGACAGCGGGCACCCCTGCCTTGTACCCCTCTGAAGGTTAATTAAGTTAGACTCAAGTTTATTGATAGTTAGTCTAGTTGTAGACTTAGTACAGAGATTATTAATAAAAAGAAGGAAATTATCCTTAAAACCAAAACGTAATAAGGTATTATTAATGTGCTGATGGAAGACAGAATCAAACGCTTTTTCTGCGTCTAAAGCGATAATTGCTATATCAGATTGGTCTTGGGGCAAATCTTCAGAGCAATTATGAAAATAGTCAAGGACTAGGAATAATTCCCTAACTTTAGCAGCTAGATTGCGCCTGGACAAAAAACCCGCCTGATCTTTATGAATGAGATCTCCCATTACTTTTTGGAGTCTTTTGGCTAAAATGGATGACAATAGCTTGTAGTCCGTATTAAGTAAAGCGATAGGTCTATACGACTCTTTTTTCAAGGGGTCTTTCCCTGGTTTCAAGATTAGTGTTGTAATAGATGCTGTAAAAGATAAAGGGATAGGTTTAGTGTTTATAAAGAAATAATTGAATACTTTTCTTAGGTGGGGAGTTATGATTGGAGCAAGGAGTTTGTAATACTCATTAGGGAGAAAGTCTGGGCCAGGTGCTTTATCCAGGCGGGCTTCTTGAATTGCCGAGATGATTTCCTGCTCAGAAATAGGGGCATTGACTCCACTTGCTGCTTCCTCGTTTAAGACCGGATGATCAAGTCCTTCCCAAAACAGTTCTGAGGCTTCTTCATCTGATTCCCTAAACGAATAAAGATCTCTATAATAAGTGAAAAAGGCATCAATAATCTCTCTCGAATTTTGAAGTAAATTTCCTTGTTCTAAAATCGAATCAATAGTAGAATTTCCTTGTATGTTCTTAACTAAATTTGCTAATACTTTTCCTGCCTTATTTCCATGCTTGTAGAATTTGGCTCTAGTTTTATAATCCTCTTGAATTGCAACATGCATTAGAAAATTATCTCTCTCTCTCTTGGCAAGGGCGTACCTCTTCCAATTTACTGATGTTGGTTGAGATAGATATTTACTATAGCTATTAGTGAGTGCCCTCAGTACTTCGTTCTCCCGCAGAGTCGCCTTGCGCTTATAATCAGCCATGTATGCAATAATTTCCCCTCTCATTACCGCCTTACCAGCTTCCCATAGTATATTTGGATCCTTGACAGTGCCAGTGTTTATAGTAAAGAATTCTGACATTCTAGTTGTCAACCATGCCCTAAATTTTGCGTTTTTCATTAAAAACTTAGGGAAAAAAAAACGGTGTGTAGCTGATTTTTTTTCGTTTAGTGGTACTTTTAGTGTTATTGGAGCATGGTCTGAAATAGTAACTTGTGATATTTTTGATATAGTGCCAATTCTCAGCACATTCTCAGTGACTAAGAATAGGTCAATTCTAGAGAAAGATCTTACACTTTTAGCTTTACATGTAAACTCCCTTCGATCCGGGTTTTGAGTTCTCCAGATGTCTTTAAGAGCTAGATTTTTAAATAAGGTTTTAAACATTTTGCCTTCAAGCTTATCTTTTTTAGCCAAACCATTATTGAGTTTTTGCCTGAGCCTGTCAATCTGTGCTCTTGGGGTCATGTTGAAGTCCCCTGCTAGGATTATGTAGCCTTCTCCTATTTGCAAAATTTTAGTTTGTAGGAATTCCCAGAAACTTCTGTCAAAGTTATTAGGAGCATATAGGTTGCATAATGTAAAAGTATAATTAACCATTCTTAGTTTTAAGATCAAAATTCTACCCTCTGGGTCTATATATTCTGTCAGAATTTCATATGGGTTTTTTTTCCCTAGGAGAATGGCTACACCTCTCTTTCTACCTATGCTTGGTGAGAAGAACACTTCACCTACCCAGGAGAATTTTAACTTTAGGGTTTCTTCCGCGTTTAAATGTGTCTCCTGGATAAATGCGATGTCAGAGTTAAGTTTCTTAAGTTGAGAGATTATCATCTTCCGTTTCATTGGAGTTGAAACCCCTCCAACATTCCAGGACGCCAAAGTCAAGTTTTTTATTTTAGACATTCTTTACATTTTTCCTTTCTTGATTTCTTCGCCTTCCCCTCCTTTGGGTAATAATATCCTCTAAGAATTAAAGGGAGAGAAGAGAAGAAGAAAAAAAAAAAAAAAAAAAAGGGGGGGGGGGGGAGGGGGGAGGGGAAGGAGAGAAGGGGCCTCCCCGCACCCCCAACACCACCGCCATCGCTTTTCAATGTTGGGGCCTGAAGGATAACAAAAAAAATAAATAAAAAAACAGAAAACCATCAAATACCAAAAACTCTTATATGGTGACGACATCGGCAGGAGATACAATCTTAATCTCATATCTAATTTAACATCATGGTGCGTATTACTTAACACATTTTTCTGCATAAAATTTTTCTGCCTCTGCGGCAACTTCAAAAAAGTGCACCTGACCCTGGAATTCTACTTTCAGCCTAGCTGGGTAGATGACCGTAGCAGAGAGACCCTCCTTGATCATTCTACCACAAATTGGGGAGAGCTCCCTTCTTCTCAGGGAGGTTTCGTAGGCAAAATCCTGGAATACCAAGATTTTGTTCCCATCTAGTAAGATAGGAGCATTTTTACGAGAAAATTGTATGACCCTGACCTTATCCCGAAAGTTTAGATATTTCACGATTATAGGTCTAGGTCTTAATCTGTCGCTCGCTGACAGGGGAGGTCTCCCCAATCTGTGGGCTCTTTCTACCGTTAAGGGCAATATTTCTTGAGGGATCTTTAGAAGTTGGGGTAGAGTTTCGGCTGCAAACTTCATTAGGTCTGTACTCTGGAAGGATTCTGCCACTCCGATTATTCTGATATTGTTTCTTCTAGACCTATTTTCTAAGTCCTCGATTTTACTCTGTAACTCTTTCAGGGCTAAAGTGTGTGCCTGTACTTTAGTAGCTTGTGCATCTGAGTGATCTTCAAGATCAGAGACCCTTTGCTCTACTTCTTGAATCCTTATTGAAAATTGCTTAACCTCCATAGAGAGTGTATGCAAGTCTTGCTTTATTTCCATTCTGAGGGAATCAAATTTGGGGTTTAGGGCTTCTAGAATGTCTTTAACAATTATTTGGGAGCTAATAGACTCTTTTGATTTTACAGAAAGTTCAGGTTCTGGATGTAATTCAACTGTAGTTTCAGTTGAGTTTTTATTTCTCTTGTCTCTGGGTCTGGAAGCCATGGTTGGTGAAAAATTTTTAAGGTGTGCCGGTGAGTTTAAAAATTTATCCATATGTGAGTGAGTAATTTAGGAAAAAAATTTTCTGTGTTTCACTCGACAAGGGGAGATCCCCCCCTCGTGCGTGCTTTATTAAGTGCTTATTAGGGTGGTAGTGAGAGGAAAGGAAGAAAAAGAAAAAAAAAAAAAAAAAAAAAAAAGAAAAAAAAAAAAAAAAAAAGGAAGAAAAAAAAAAAAAAAAAAAAAGAAAAAAGGGGGGAGTGAGGGTAAATATTTGTGGAGAGGTAGGTGAAAAAGTGCGGGTGAGGGGAAGGACCCCCTGAGTGAGAGGGGAGGTAGGTGAAAAAAAAGGGAGGGGGGGAAAGACCCCCTAAGTGAGAAGGTGTCTAATCAAGAATGGTGTTAAGACCAGGGTTCACAGTCCCAGGGAATAGAGGATTATCTTTTTAAAAAATTACAACTTAGCGTGGTAGGCTCGGTTTAGCAATAAAGGGTCTGACCTGTTTTTTTCTTTCTAATCTTTACGATTGGGGGGTTCTCAGAGTAGTGTGTTGCATGCAGATTCAATCAAGTAAATTAAACATTTCTAATCTGAGTTTAAATTGTAGGAACTATATGTGAGCTCTCTTTCACTTAGTACCAGAAATGGTTACTTAGGGGAAACCTCAATAACAATCATATACAAGGTAATGTTAGTTCATAGTTTTACATTCAACACTCTGCAGAAAAGTTCAAGTTTACATAGCAGCAATAACCCTCTTCTTTTCTTCCCTTTTTCTTTCCCTTCCCTCTCCTCTCTTCCCCTTTTCCTTTTCCTTTAAATAAATTCTATGTTTATGGGTATTTTTAATTGTATAAAACCCAGTAGGTGATAAGACCAGCACCTTTTAGGGATAGGGAATCCGAGTGTTTTAAAGTTAATATATAATAAACACCTCAAAAGGATATCCTTGTATCTCACCTATGAGTATTGTTAGCTTATTTTAAGTTTTAATATTTTAGTTACTTTACCAGTTCAAACTAAATGTTAATATCCCCACAGCAAAAAATCAACTAGTAATAATTCTTTAGTTATATTGGAGAGCAATCAGCAAGCTTTATCATGAGGGGGTTAATAACTGCTGATATTAATATTGCCCCTCTAGTAATAGATTAACTATATCAACAGAAATGCGTAATAGAACAAGCAAACTTTAAGCAAGCATTGTTGGTATGGAGCAGTCCTCAGCATAACACTTAAAGTAAAGTTAGGAGAAAGTTAATCAGTCTTGGCGTCAGATATAGTGCTTTGTCACAAGCAGTTGATGAAGCGAAAGTCGGCAATAGGCACAGCCGATTCTTTTTACTTAAGGTAAATTTGAGCTATGGACTTGTGGATCACTTAGCTTGTACTGACTGGGGTGTCCAAATGTTAGCTGCAACTTAGAGTAGTGCTAAAACAGCGTTTTGTACCCCCTTATGCTGAGAGTTATTTCCTTGCAGGGAGTAAGTCACGTCTGGTTTGTAGGCATAGTTTAAGCAAGCAACTTATAGTTAAGCATAGTTAGTATGAAGCAGTCTTTAGTTTGCTTGTTTATAGCCAGGTTAGAGGAAAGTTAGCCAGCATAAATGTCGAGATAAAGTTTTGTCTAAGAGAGTTCATGCAGCAAAAGACACAGAGAGTACTTTTTAGAGTAAATTATACTTGCGGTTATCCTTATCTTGTGGTAGTTGGAGTGCCCGGTTGCTCACTGCTGCTTGAGACAGTGCTGGAGCGGCGTCTTATGCCCCCACTCTCTGGGAGTTGTTTTCTTACAGAGAGAGAGTCGCGCCTGGTGTGGCTGCACGGTAAAGTGGTAGGGATGATATCAGCGTGTTCCGATAGCTGACACAACTTTAGGCAGACAGCCCTCCTCTGAATCGCAGATCCTGCTCCGGTTCAACCAGCCACTTTCTCTCCGTTAGGTTTGGTCGCGCATTGCTTGGTCCCCGCCTCTTCCGTGTATGCGCTCACAGTCCTGCGACAGGTATCCGCGCCGCCGGGGGCTCAGCTGGGGATCGGGAATCTCAGCTCGTAGCACGTCAGGGAAGCGGGTGGGTCAGTCCAGCCAAAGTAAGAAGGAGGTAAGGTTTTCATGAAGCCTAGCTGGGCTTAAGACGTTATCCTTTACCCCCGCCTAGAACCCAAATTGGGGGGGGGGGGGAGACATTAATATTCTGCCAATAGAGTTTGTGGTATTTCCAGGCTATCTACCCCCCTCTCGCAACATCGGTGGGAGGGGGGGACTGCCTTATCAAAATCTTGTCCTGTGTGTGACCTTTCCACAGGTGTTCTTCGTGGGGTGTAACACACCGTGTGGTATCTTGTAGCGCAAGAATGAGACAGCGCTATGAGAGTTCCTCCCAACGGTATCCAGGCTGGGTGCAACGTTTCCCCTCGACTGCTGGGGCACCTGGCGCGTAATCTACCGCCAAGGACTAATTACATGAAGGAGATGAACAGGGCTTGTGCAACACAGCCTCATGCACAAGCTCCTCCTCCGGAACTCCTCTCCAGAACATCAATTTTAAACAACTTTCGAATTTGCTTTTATGATCAAATTTGCTTTTTTCTCTTGGTATTCTTTGCTGAAAGCTAAACCTAGATAGGCTTATATGCTAAATTTTAAGCCCTTGGAGGTTTTTCACAGTTAGAGCTCATTCATGTGTGTTGTATAGATAACATTGTGCTCACTCCCGTGGAGTTATTTATAAGTCAGCACTGATTGGCTAAAATGAAAGTCTGTCAAAAGAAGAGATAAGGGGCAATCTGCAGAGACATAGATACAAGGAAATTACAGTGGTAAAAAGTGTATTAATTAACATGGTTGATTATGCAAAACTGTGGAATGGGTAACAAAGGGATTATCTATCTAATTAGACAATAAACATTCTGGAGAAGACTGTCCTTTTATGTATAGAAATTTTCAGAAAAAGTAGGAATACCACTGGCAAAATCAGCTATTTGAAAGGCAAAATAAAGTAAAAGGAGCATTTTGCTAACAATTTAATACACTCCAGTAGGTAAAATGAAGCACTAGAAACAAATTAAAGTGGAGAAAAATGTAGGTTTGAACCTACCCTTTAAATCATGCGGCAACCACACTGTTGAGCCTGTCATGATCAGGAGACAGTCAGTGATTGGTGGACACACCTGATCTGTCTTCCTTACTGGCTGTATCCTACTCACAATTGTCAATATAATGTAGCCCCTGATCTGGACCTGGAGTTAAAACCCCTGTTTGAAGTCATTAGAGAATTATATTTCTGCATTATGTATTTCAAAACAATATTAGTTTGTTTGTACAAGTTAATTTTCTATTTAAAATATAGTTTTAGAAAAAAGGATTTAACATTTTGAAATTTTAAGTTATAAACAATATCTATGCGTGACTCTACAGTGCATAAAAACCTCAACAAACATACATTTTGCTTAGATAGTTAGTAGGCGGTAACAATAACATATTGAATGGGTATGGAAAAAAAAAAGAGGGCAGATTTACTTACTTTTTAAGTGCTTTCTAGTCTAGAAGGAAAAAAGCAAAAATGGATGGGAAGGAGGTTGTCCAGATACAGAGCTTGTTAGTAATGTTTTGCTACTAGCGTGCTTCAGGCACATTTAAGACAGTTAAGGTCACATCAGCTTAGGAAATAGCAATACTTTGTTCTTTTTTCAATTAAATATCAGAAAGGTTTGGTTATTACGAACTAACTTCACTTCTTGCAAAACTTCCTAAGCTTTTGATCTTTTCCCTGGTTGTCATCTGCTGTCAAAGTAGAAACTGGTGCTAACCTGAATGTATAAAGTTATGTCTTCAGACTGAATCTTTTTTTTTTTTTTTCTTGCAATGTCTCTTCATTTTGCCTGTAAAGATATAAGTGTATGCTAAATTGCTCTTATTAAGTAAAGTTATCTTAGCAGCAGTAAAGCCTGGAGTGAGTTCAAGGGCTGAATTCCTTGGAAATATAAATCAAACTGCAGAAAACCGTCTGTGTTAGACTGAAAATCAGTACAAAGTTCCTTAATTGGCTCTAATCAAAGTGACACAGATGGGTTGCTGACATTAATACAAATCTACAGCAAATCTGTAATTAATATCTCATGCATAAAGCAACTTGTAAATAATGATTGTAAAAAGGAATGCATTAAAAAGGATTTTTTATTTCGATAGAATTTAATTTTATTTAAAATTAAAAAAAAAAAAAATGTACACCCTTAACATGTTCTGAAAAGTACTATAATTTTGTTTGTTTTAGAAGAATTTTTCATTTAAATTAATAGATCATTAACAGGCATGGTTCGTGTATATTAGTAAAATACAAAGATAAGCTTAGTTTTGTCTCAATGAGTCATTGATGTTACAAATCTAATTAGATTTCCTCAATTGCAAATCCAAAAACTTTTGGTAGAGGCAAAAGCTTGATAGTGTTTAATATTTCTTAGTTATGTGTTTCATATATTAGTATTAAATATTAATGTTTGCAAATAATGTGGCTATATGATACTGAATAAAACTAAATATACAACAACAAATAATAATAATTATAATAATAATAATTATTATTAAAAATAATAATACTAATAATAATAATTATAATAATAATAATTATTGTCGTTGTTATTACTAATTAATAATTATGGTGGTATAAGTAGTACAATTTATTTGTAAATGTAATCACATAACTTACCATTGGTAAATCCAAGGATGAAAATGTTCCTCTTTAGAGGGTTTACAGCAGGAAAATAATTGTGAGATAGACTATGGGAAGGGTATATTACATTGTATATATATATTTAGATTGTACAACAGTTGCCAGGTTTATTAAATAAGTTTACAAAGTAACAGTCCACAGAACTCACTATTTTTAACAGAAATTAAAACCATGACAAAAGCACTTGAACAGATAACTTCAAAATGTTACTAGATGCATGGGCTGGTCTTGACCTGTTTCGGCTGATGCTGTAATTACAGCTCGTTCAAGCTGGACGTAAAAAATATTGAGTGGATCTTCGGGTGTTAGTAATAGGTTTTTTTAAGAGTTTTTTTGGGTGTTTTTTTGTTTTTTTTAGTTTAGGGTTTGCGCTTTCTTTAAAGAGCTGTATACCCTTTTCAGGGCAAAATCAAAAAAAGCTAAATTCCCTTTTAAGGGCAATGCCCATCCAAATTCCCTTTTCAAGGCAATGGTTAGCTTTTAAGGGCCCTCGGTAGTTTATTCTTGATTAGGCTTTTTTATTTTGGGGTGTTTTTTTTTTTAAAGGGTATTAGAATAGGAATAATTTTTATTGTTTTATATAATTTTGTTTGTTATTTTTTGTAATGGTAGGTTTTTTTATTTTTAGTAATTTTAGTGTTTGTTATTTTTTGTAATGGTAGGTTTTAGTGTAAGGTATCTTAGGTTTTATTTGACAGGTAAGTTTGTATTTATTTTTACTAGGTAGTTAGTAAATAGTTAATATAACTTTTTACTAACTAGTCTACCTAGTTAAAATAAATACAAACTTACCTGTGAAATAAAAATAAAACCTAAGCTAGCTACAATATAACTATTAGTTATATTGTAGCTAGCTTAGGTTTTATTTCACAGGTAAGTATGTATTTAGTTTTAAAAATTAATTATTTAGTTAATAATTGTAAGTTTAATTTAGCTATATTTTAATTATGTTAAAGTTAGGGGGTGTTAGGAATAGGGTTACATTAGGGATAGGGTTAGGCTTAGGGTTACATTAGGGTTAGGTTTAGGGGTTAATATAGTTTAATTTAGGTTGTTGTGATGTGGGGGGCTGGCGGTTTAGGGGTTAATAGGTTTATTTTAGTGGTAGTGATGTGGGAGGCCAGAGGTTTAGCGGTTAATAGCCTTATTTAAATGCAGCGATGTCGAGGAGCGGCAGAATGGGGGTTAATAGATTTATTATAGTGTGGGCGATGTTGGAGTGCGAGGGAATAGGGGTTAGTAGATTTATTATAGTGTGGACGATGTTGGGGTGCGGGGGAATAGGGGTTAATAACTTTAGTATAGTGGCGGCAATATTGGGAGCAGCAGATTAGGGGTTAATAGTTTTATTTAGGTGGCAGTGATTTTGGGGACGGCAGATTAGGGGTTAATAACATTATGTAGGTGCCGGTGATGTCGGTGGGGGGCACACAAGGGGTGTTTAGATGTGGGGTTTATGTCACAGTGTTAGGTTTAAACGTTTGTTTTTTCCCCCCATAGACATCAATGAGGCTGCGTTACGGAGCTTTTCTTTCCACGATTGCAGGTGTTAGACTTTTTTTTTACCCGCTCTCCCCATTGATGTCTATGGGGAAAGCGTGCATGAGCACGTCAAAACAGCGCTTGTATTTTGTGTGGTATGGAGCTTAAAAGTACCATATCACAAGCACAAGTCGGATGTTTGAAAACTTGTAATGGCTGTGCTATATTTTGTTGCGTTCGTTAATTTTCCTATAGCGCACATAACTCGTAATCTAGCTGTATGTTAACCAATCACTGTACAGTATAAGGATATTGTGATTAAATACAGTGATTAGTTAACATATGTTAATTGTAAAGGGCATTTGTATATTATTTTTATATATTAGTTTACTATTAACCTTTATTTTAAATAACATTTACATTTTAAACTAAAAATGTAAGATTTATATATGGTACCATATTTTCGTTAAAACTAGACTTCTATATTTAAATGTAAAATAAATATATATGAGAAAAAAGGAGCTATGAGAGAGGAATTTATTTTCCATCTGTCTAAAATTTCACTTTGTGTTCTGCTCACTGAAGTGGAAGTCTTCACTGCAGGGCATCAGTATAAAAACAAAGTTTTGAATAGAACTATGATTGATTTTGTGCTCATAAAATATATTTTTTTAATCTTATATTTTCAATTATAATATTCAGATAAAAGGCATTATGTAACCCAACAGTTGTAACTTTACTATAATCAGTTTTAAACAATGATCTATGGCATATAATTATTAGAAATGCATACATCCTCATGAGCCAAAATATAACGTTAGAATGCCAAGCAAACTCTGTTTATTATTTAAAGGGATATGAAACACAAACAATGTCTTTCATAAATGCAAATAGAGTATACAATTTTAAGCAACACTCTTGGTATCCTTTGTTGAAAAGCATACCTCGGTAGATTCATGAAATTGAAGCTTACTGATGTATTCAGCAAACTCTAAGTAGTGCATTTCTGCATTTTCTACAAAGGATTCCAAGAGAATGAAACAAAATTGATAATAGCAGTAAATGGTAAAGTTGCTGAAAATGTATGTTCTATGTGACTCATTACAGAAACAGTTTGGGTTTCTTGTCCCTTTAAGCCTTAGTAAACTGTTATAGGAAATCTGTCTGTTTGTATATCTATCTATCTATCTATCTATCTATCTATCTATCTGTCTGTCTGTCTGTCTGTCTATCTATCTATCTATCTATCTATCTTGATAAAAATATAATTATGTAGCTAGACATGTGGCTTCTCTGTATTAACCCTTTGAGTGCTAAGCACTTTCCCACCTGGGTGCTAAGCTGTTTTAAGGTTTTCTTTCCTTTTTTGAAATATTTTTTTTGTACTTTTTTTTTCTTCAAATCCCCACGACTTACACTGTTGGAAAGGTTAGGCGATTATCTTTCCAATAGTGAGTCTTGAGGGTCTGTAGCTGCTTAGATGCCTGAGAATACAGGCTTCTAAACAGCATGCCCCCTGTTAGGTGTTGTTTTCAGAGGGGGAGTGTCAGTCAGGACTGGGCCTTAGGCACACCGTTCCAGCTGGAAATGAATATATTATTTGATCAGAATATCCACGAGAACAGACTTCAGACCACGCAGCAATGAGTCTAAAACTATTCTCTTTAATTGAAAGATGAACAACACGTCTTATAGGTGACAGTTACAGCATACAGGGTTAACATGATGACACATTATGACCGCGTCATCTTACACAGTGTTTGTCAGGAAAAATACAAGCTCATTATTATAATTAGGTAAAAGACAGTTTTGAGAAGCAATATTTCTATAGCCATAATAACAAATGCATCTAGGCCCAAAGCAAGGCCATATGGGCATCTTATAGAGATAGCAACTTCCAGGCACCTTGCCCAGAACATCTGCAAGGCCAAACGAGCTCTACAGAAACTAATAACAAATATATCCTTCCCCACTACAGAATAGCTGCTATAATAAATGTTACTGAGACAAGATGGATGCCTAAGACAAAATGGCAGCTAAGAACAAGATGGCGCTGGTCATGCTAACAATTCCTAACATACCACCCTTTTATTCTAACAGAATAACATAAAAATAGAAAAGCACAGAAAATCAGTAATCCTTTAACAACAATATAAGCCTGATACTTTGGTATAACATGAATCTATGTGAGAACACTATAGAGAAAGATATTTACATGTAGTTTTATAATTTTATAGGCCAATAGGGCACAATTTGTCACTGCACATAGGTGCGGTCCCTCCAATACTCTCCGTCTACCTCCCAGCATCCTCAAACTACTGGTCTATCTGCACAAAGACCTAACCAGCCCCCTATCTACCCCCAAATAACACTGCATCTTTATTTCTCCACCTGCATTGCTAGCAACCCCCAATATTTCCAACAGTTTCTTGCTCTGTACATTCTCCACAGTGAAGCATGACATGGGAACAGCACAAATGTCTCTAGGTGGCCTCTGATCACTTTAAGAACAGTCTTCGTCCTCTTAGAGCTCTCCACCTTCCTTAGACACTCTGCTTCAATACCATAGTCCATTTGCAGTAGGGGTGCTTATCCAGTGTTCTTCTGCAGGTAGATACTGGAAGTCTGATGGTTTGTTCATGGGGTAGACAAGGAAAGCCAGTGGATCCCCATAGCAAGCAGACACTCGCATCAGAAGGAGTCTAAGAAGGAAAAAAAACAGCACAAGATGAGTACACACCCTGATACAATCACAATTATGTCCAAATAAAACTTCTTTCACCTTTTTGTAAGCATCACAATTCCTTTAGCTTAACTTATCCTAGGTCATTTAAAACCAAGAAAACATTGTGGATATATAACACAAACTAAATACATTGAAACTTTTACAGAGAATAACTCACAGCTTCTCTATACAATTTAAATTATATTTCATGAATACTAAGCAAGTGAAAACTGCTAGACTTCATCAAGAGGCTGCATGGCTATGCTAAGTAACTTATGCTAAGGCCTGTCCTGCAACAAAAATGAAAAATAAAACAGCCAATAAAAATATTTTCTTCACACTTTCTCTTGGAACTACTAAAAATAAAAGAACCTAGTGTTGCTTTATTCTGCAAAGCTACTATCTGTAATGTTTATAATTTTCCAACTATGATCTTAATAATCAGCAATCTTGTCTGATATAAAAACTACTAGTTTACTAATTATTTTATGCAATCTAAATTCTCTCACACTCCTGTATGAGGAAAGAATACAATCATAACATTATTTAAAATTACAAAATCTTTTAAAGGTAAACAGTACACATCTTTATGGTAAGATGATTCCTTTCATTGACAAACATCTGGAATTACAAAATTAAAATTGCAGATACCATACCAATTAATAAAAGGGAAAAATACATTTGCTTTCGTAACACAACTCCAATAAGAGCCATGGAAGGTAAAAAATATACCATCAATAGAACTATAATTATGCTACTCCCTAAACAAATATTTATCTGTATCATTTTCTTTAAACTATAAAGGTGCAAACATATTTTCTATACTCAGTGGGCCATTCAATAGGTTACAATACTACAAGGTTTAGAGTTACACTTATCTAAAGGGTTACTTTGTTAAGTACATAAACTACAATGTTGTACTAATACAAATAAGGCATACTTTTCTGCAGACAATGCTATATGACTTCTTATAGCTAATATGATCAACAAAAAATAACACAAATACACGAGAATACAAAACAAGCAATATAAGTAAACAAGTTAAAACAATACTCCCCTAATTTAATTGTTGTTGACTCTGTAACCGCATAACAGGTCCTCAATATCCACAGGCAAGGCACAGTCCAGAGAAGGAAAGTCTTTATGTTCTGAAGACACACATAATAGCAAACAGTCATAGATTACCCAGAGTCCAGCTCTGAGGCTGGTACCAGCATGCAAAGCAAAGAATGGATCCAAAGATAGTTCAACAACTTTTACTGCAGTATGGTGGTTAAAACAAACTTGACAAAAGGTATTTTATCTTCATTGTTTCTTTTTTTAAAAGGTTTACTTGCATTCAATCTTCAATCTTTTGGAGAGTGCACTATGGAATTTTATCTGTACAGATTTTACCTAAATATGAAAAACTCAAAAATATTTCAGTTAGTTTCTTTAATCTCTGGATACAGCTTCAGGATCTCATCCTGCAAATACAAATATTGTGTTAAGAACAAAATAGAAAAATAAAAACATTTTAGGTTCATTTACTTACTTAAAATAATCACCCAAATCACATAAAGATACTCATCAATACTTCCCCCTTTGTTTGCGGGAAACACCCTATGTGTCACGCAAACACAAGATAACAGCAAACTAAAAGACAATTCATGCACTCCACTCATGCATGTAGTATACTATTCTTAATATCAGGCAAAATCAAATACACCTCAATATTCAATATTCCATTCATACAGCACCCTTCCACACACATTCACTAAAAAAAAAACATAACATTCGCTTAGAAAACACTTAAAACCACCTGTCCATTCCACAAAACAAAACATTAACAGCCGGCACAAACTTTTAACAACCAGAATTAACCTGAAATTCAACACATATACTTATACATTACTGAAACACAGCACTCGCAAAACACTACAAATAATTAAAATTTATAACAACCGTCTATACCCTAGATTCTGCAAATTCTACCATGCACAATACTAAAAATGCAATCACTTCAGATGATCAATAAACTCCAGTTGCATATTTACCAATAAAATCCCTAACCATAAATTTACAAAGGAACACACAAACACCCTAAGTACTATATTTTGGGAAAGATCAGATAATAATAGTTCAGCCACTGTTCTATATAGCCCCTGCTCGCATGCACCGTGCAAATCCACTGTTAAATAAATCATGTGTGGCACAAATAATTTGTGAAAAGCTCTGGAATCCAGTCTATACTTTTACATAACCAAGATTTTACTGAATACACAATCATTTGATTTAACTTTTTTTATATAATGTGTATAATAAAAAATGAGCTTTCTAAAAAGAATAATAAGAATGTACACTAAAAGATTAAAAAGACAGTTTGTCCAAAAATTTCCCCTTTAAATTGTTCCCAATGATCCACTGTCCTCACTTATAATAAAAATGCAAACTGACGTCCATTGAATAGCCTAAGCAAACACAGCCAGCATAAAAAAAAAACACACTCACAGTGGGGTGCAGGACAGTTAAAGGGACCTTTTACCCAAATATTGTAAAAATATATCTTTAATTGAAATTGCTGACACAGTTAAATATACTAGTGTTTGGCTTACAATAAACCTCATCTTCTTTCTCTGTAAATATTTCTTTAAAATCTCAGATTTTATATCAGTTTGCCTGTACCCCTTTAAATATTTTCTCTTTTTTTTTTTTTTTTTTTCGCTAGTCTCACAGATCACAACACAAAGATTGCATCAGTTCAGTTTGCATCTAAACGGCAGATTTAAAAAAAAATATTTTGCAAACTACTACATTTATGTTTTATCTCTTTTACTTGTTAATACAGTGTTATTGCTGCTCATGAACTCCTTTCCCATGAGTGAACTGGTCATTTAAGTAATAAAATGACAATTTTCCATTGCTCTGTCTAAGCCCTGAGCTCCGATTTTACAGACAAATATAAAATAAAGAACACAATGAGATATGCTTATTATCCAAAATTCAACCCATTGCAATAAACTGTGTTTTGAAAGCACAAAACCAGCTACTTCATATATACAAATAAACTTGCAAATGCAATTTCTCCTATATTTTATACTATTCATCTTGTATCACAAGTCATTGAAAATACATTAATATAAAAACAATTTTACAGTGTACTGTCCCCATAAGGGCTGACCATTTATCATATATATTACATATGTATACCCTAGCCATAATTAGGAAACTTGTTTATTTACCATAACAATTCTACTTCTTTACTGTGTCATGACCTGCATATTTAAATGAGAGCCATCACAGCATAAATAATACCCATTTATATTAAAACGACTACTGAATTAATTTACTTGCAACAGAAACAAAGCCAAATACTTTTAGATAAATTTTAATGATATACAGCCTATAACCTTATTCTATCTTTTCCACTAACTCCTTGCACAAATCTTGCAAATACAACATACTTGAATCAACCTGTTAATCTTTTTTCATTTACCAGAACGTGACCGAAAGTCACACAATCATCCGCACATTCACAAATCCCTTAATTAGTTCACTTGCTAAAACAATATATTTATATGCCGCAAAAGGTGGACAGTCTTTATTTGCATACAACAAATATCACTTAAAACTAAAAATTCTATTAATAACACACATAATTAAGAACATACATATAACTTTAAAATAAAGTTACAGCAATAACAAGCAAATCATTACATCGTCAAATTTCTTAACTAAGAATCCCTGATACACACACAGCTCTAGCCTGCATCAAACATCAAGGCCAGCTTTCTTTTGCTGCGATTGTACACAAAAATCATATCAACTCGCATACCTCAAATATTTCACTCCCATTTATTCTAAAGCAATTTCAACATACATCAGACTCTTAGTGACACAGAAAACACATTAACAGTCTCTTTCCTTCTTTCAGGAAAACATATATTTCATAACATACCAAAGACATTTAAGAATACAATAAGATTAACTTTCCACCAAATTTAAAATGTATTTGAAAGTGTCCGAATTTGCAAGGAATAGCCATTTTCCCCACAGATTGGGACAAACAAATTTCAAACAAAATAATAAATTCTCAGATCTTTTGGTTTAGAGTAAATCCTTTACACGTCATATAAGACACAGTGAGAACAGACAGACCAACACTCATTACACAGCACTGGCCCCCCTTTCTCTACTCAGAATCATAACTTCTCTGAATGCAGGAGAAAACTTCAGCATGCACAGCTCCTTGCCTTGAAATGAAACTGTTAACCCCTTTGTAGACATTAAAAATGCAATAACATTCTCTTTTTCTCTATGCATTATTATCAATATTTTGCTATGAGCAGACCCCATTTTTTTAACAACACAATAATAGCAGCAAAATAACAGCAGCAATGATAAACACTCATTCACTTAATATCTTCTAAGCACAGCACAGCACAGCACAATTATATGGCAATAAAAGCATGCAAGCAAAAGCAAAAGCCCCAAATATTAATTCAAATCCAGTGATAGGTAAAAAAAACTCTACTATAGGAATGTATAGGGACAACTTCAACACAGATGAGACTCAAACTCATAACAAAGCGATGCCAACTTGCACAGGGGACTTAAACCTCCCATTAAATGCATGCTAACTTTTTTTCTGCGTGCTTCACCAGACAGGACTGCACACCTGTCTAAACCAGCACAGAACTTTTAACCTGTCTGGAGGGGGTTATCACAACTACCGGCAGGATTGAAAACCTCCGTAAAAACCCTGCTTCTTTACTGCAGGCACCCCTTAACCCTTTATCATATATAATCAACACCTATTATAAGAATACATTTAGGTTCAGATTCCACGCAGCAATGAGTCTAAAACTATTCTCTTTTATTGAAAGATGAACAACACGTCTTATAGGCGACAGTTACAGCATACAGGGTTAACATCATGACACGTTATGACCGCGTCATCTTAAACAGTGTTTGTCAGGAAAAAAACAAGCTCATTATTATAATTAGGTAAAATACAGTTTTGAGAAGCAATATTTCTATAGCCATAATATCAAATGCATCTAGGCCCAAAGCAAGGCCATATGGGCATCTTATAGAGATAGCAACTTCCAGGCACCTTGTCCAGAACATCTGCAAAGCCAAACTAGCTCTACAGAAACTAATAACAAATATATCCTTTCCCACTACAGAATAGCTGCTATAAAAAATGTTACTGAGACAAGATGGATGCCTAAGACAAAATGGCAGCTAAGAACAAGATGGTGCTGGTCATGCTATTAATTCCTAACACCCCCTTTTCCTATTCTTAACATTGTTATTATTAAATAAAGTTGTGCAGTGACGTAATCACGTCATTGCGCGTGATGTCACCACGCATAACGTGAAGCTCCGGCGATGCCTGTCATTATACAGGCCCAATCGCCAGGGTAGGAGCGGGTTGGAGCCCCAGATCTCCCTCAAGGTGGGAGAATGCTAGCGATGGCTCTGAGCCTTCGTTAGCACCAGAGTGGGAAACTCTGTGACGGCTCAGAGCCGTTGTTAGCACTGAAAGGATTAATCAGAGCCTTTTATTCTGCATCTCAAACAGAAAATTAATGTTCCTGCACTTATTAAAAAAAACTTTTTACATTTTTGGAGGTTTGTCCTGTACCTTACTTGAGCTATGTGAAATGTCCACATCAGTCTGTAATTGTTTTTTTCTTGATGGTTAGTAACCAAACAAGCATTTTCTGTTAGTTTTAAAAACAATTGAAAACATTTGATAAAACGTTTCATGTTCTTACATGTGCAATTTTAAGATAATATGCATTTAAATTGGAATTTCTTGTTTGTGAAATGTTTAAATTAAAAAAATAAATGGCTTATGTATTTTAAATGCATGCTGGAGCACACTGGTGGGCCATATATCTTGCTTGTTAAATGGTTTTATTTTCCTCAATGGATACCTCTCTTATCTCTTTAATGTGTGATCTTTCCCTGTGTTTCTTTTTTTGGTTTTTTGCCTGTATGACCCCTAGCACCCTCCCTTGACTTTTTTGCAGACCAATCTAACACTAATTTATCTTTCCCCCAGCTGACTTAAAGTATACTTAAAACAAGTCTAAAGAACATTTCACAGACCAACATATTCAGCTGACACTGCTCTCTGCATCAGGTAGCTAAAGGATGATACTTACCCTCCCACCCTGCCCCTCACACCACCCACCCCAGGTCCATTCTCCCATTTATAGATAGTCTCCCACACACCTTTCATTCTCCTAAACTGACAGCTGCAAACACTAATCAGCACATCCTTCCATTCACTTAACCCTTTAGAATACATACCCTCTCTCCCTACAAATAGCTATATATCCCACATCAATAGTGTGTGAATATATGTGTGTATGTGTATATACATATATATATTTCTTTTTTATATTTTACTATTTTTGATTTATTTTCACCTACACACTTCAAAGCGCTAACATGTATCAAAATATGACCGAACTGATATTTGTGACAACCGTTTTCTCACTCCAATTTTGTTCACTTTATTACCGCCATAATCACCCACCTCAAACTGGAAAACAAATTATCATACACCATGGCCTGCTCTGTTGCTGTAACTTATCTGCTGAGTGCTGGTGGAGAGTTATAAAAAATAGCACTCCTACCCCCACCTCACAAAATTATAAAGTATGCCATTCACTATACTGTATAGCCAAACAAAAACTATGTCCAAATTCCTATTCCTTATGCTACTTGCCCTTGCAAATGACGTAGAGTCCAACCCTGGTCCCCCAGCAAATTCCATTCCTAGCCTTCCAGCTAAAAAAGGCCTCTCCTTTGTGCACTGTAATATACGCAGCTTATTTCCAAAAATCGATGCACTGCAAGCTTGGTGTTTACAATACAAGCCAAAAATCATTGTTATATCTGAATCATGGCTAACTGCAAAAATACCTGACTCTGCCATTGCAATACCTGGGTATTCATGCCACAGAATTGACAGAGCAAAGAGAGGAGGCGGCATTGTAATCTATGTTGACAACTCCACAAAGTTTACCCCCATACAAAAATCTTGCTCTCCTGCCACCTTTGATTTCCTTTCTGGCAAAATTGAGATCCCGTGCAGTAAATCAATCATTGTTGCAGGAATCTACCGCCCACCAAGCTCCCCTGTGCATTCCATTTCGGACATAGCACAGCTCCTTAGTGAATCCATAACTCAAAACCCAAAAAGTGAAATTTTGGTTTTTGGAGATTTTAACATCGATTGGCTGAATCCAAAAAATAACAGTTGTCACTCGCTGTTTAAATCTTTGCAGCTAACACAATTAATCTCCTTCCCAACTCGCATAAACATCAAAAGCCATAATCATACCCTGCTCGACTGGATTCTCTCCTCTTCTCCTGACCGAATCCAGGAGGCAGGTGTTCTCCCTAACAATTTCAGTGACCACTGCTTAGTGTACTGTGTGCGCAAAATAAAGGCTACTAAATCCTCTCCCAAGGTTAAAATCACCAGGTCCTTCAAAAAATGTAATCTTCAATCATTTCTAAATGACATCAAGAACCTCCCCTGGCACAGATTAAACCTAATCGCAGATCTAGACTCTGCAGTTGAATTCTTTCAGTCTGAACTCCTACAAGTTTGGAATTT
This sequence comes from Bombina bombina, assembly GCF_027579735.1. Classification (NCBI taxonomy): domain Eukaryota; kingdom Metazoa; phylum Chordata; class Amphibia; order Anura; family Bombinatoridae; genus Bombina; species Bombina bombina. The sequence goes on along the minus strand of NC_069499.1, from coordinate 783,845,224 downwards.
ACATGCACCGCTGCGTAAGGTGAGAGTAAAATGAGCACACTTGAATTGGATCACAGCTGACCTCATTCAAATGTACCAATTTCGGGATTCATTGTGGTCAAAGTTCAAGCATACTGGCTCTATGAATGATCACTGTGTATATAGACAATGGCGAAATATATGTACTAAACAAACAAAATTGGCTAAGGCACAATATTTCTGTGAAAATCTGAACAATAATATATGTAACCCTAGAAAGTTTTGGAAACTCATAAATAACCTACAAAATCCACCAATCCACTCCCAACCCTCCACTGTCAATGTGGATAACCAAAACCTGCAACTCCCCTTAGAAGTAGCAAATGCCTTTAACAATTATTTTGTAGAATGCTCCACCACCCTGATTGACAAACTAATAAATGGCACTTGTCCTGAAGCTACAAATGTGGATCAGGCCCCACTAAAACAGCAAAGACCCAATATAGAAAAGTTCAATTTTAGACCTGTACCCTTCAATGTCATTAAGAAACACCTCAATAATCTAAAAATGAAAAACCAGTCAGGACCTGATCAAATCCCAGCAATGCTGTTGAAGCTCAGTGCGCCGGCAATTGCTAAGCCTGTCGCAACCCTAATTAATGAATCCTTGGTGTCTGGATACATACCTAAACTCTGGAAAACTGCAAGAGTAGTGCCTATTCATAAAAGTGGGGAGTTAACCTTGGTTTCTAACTATCGTCCTATATCATTGCTCCCTGTATTGTCAAAAATCTTAGAAAAATGCGTCCATACGCAATTATGCTAATATTATCAACTTTCAAACTATCTGACCCCTGATCAATCAGGTTTCAGACCGAATCACTCCACTACAACTGCCCTCCTAAAAGTTTGCAACGACATCCAAACTGGCATGGAACAAGGAGACCTAACTGGAGCTATTTTCCTTGATTTTGCAAAGGCTTTTGACACATTGGACCATGACCTACTACTTCTCAAACTAAAAAACTCTGGTATTGCTGATCGCCCATTAACCTGGTTTAAATCATATGTATCGGATCAATCACAATATGTCTCTGTCTCTAACAGTGACTCCCTCCCTCTCCCAGTCACGTGTGGTGTTCCCCAAGGTTCCATTCTCGGCCCCCTACTATTCACATTATTTATAAATGATTTGCCTAATGTCTGCAAATCCTCAACTGTACACATGTACGCAGACAACACGGTAATCTATGCAAACAAATCTGATCTGCCGCAGCTTGAAGCAGTGCTCCAAGACCAGTTCACAGAGGTAGAAAAGTGGATCTCGAAAAACAAACTCTTCCTAAACACTGACAAAACGGTCACAATGATCTTTGGAACGGGACCTAAAATACAAAAATTACAAAATTCACATCTTCGCATCAAAACAAAATCCAATTGCACGCTGACCGCAGTCCATTTTATTAAATACTTAGGTATGTTGTTAGACCCCAATCTATCTTTTGGACTCCACATAGAAAAACTTGCCTCTAAACTTTATCCAAAACTAGGTGCCCTGTACAGAAACATATCTTGCCTCAGCCCTACAGTAAAGGAAAAGATTGTACAGCATTTTATAAATAAATAAATAAATAAATAAGTATTTGAGCAATTTTACTTTTTTGGACATAGTTTTAGTCTGGAAGACCAGCAGTTATATAGAGCTAGTGTTTCATCTAGAAAATTCTCGGTTTGTTAAATAGCAACCTTTCGGGGTTTGATGGTGCCCTGACCCATGAACAACACCAGAGGATGAAGGACAAGTAAACTTTATAGAATAAAGTAGAAAAACTTTCATTCTATTGGCTTACTGGACAAAGAATTCAAACATCAGCCAAAAGAAATGCAGGGGCACCCCTATATAAGGGGGAACCTCACATTTAATCTTAAGTGTGCTGTGGAGACAGCATGAAGAGGATGTTGGATGAAAGATCAGAAGAAAGGTTGAAGTGTCGGATAGAAAATCAGAAGATGGATGGCAGAGGACAGCCCCAGAGGAGCGCCGCCATGGAAGAAGACAGAAGAAGTGCGCCGCCGGAGCTGCCTACCTAAGAATCTGGATTGAAGTTGGTTGGAATACTAACTTTTGGGGTTTAGCGTTAGGGATCTTTTTTTAGTTTAGGATTAGCAAAAGAGCAAAATCATTGATTACCTTTTCAGGGCATTTTTTGAGATAATTTTTTTTTTAGCAAAAGAGCTTAATCACTTATGCCCTTTTCATGACATCTTTTTTAGAATAGAGTTTTTTAAAGATAAGTTTTTATTTCTGGGTTTTAAGGAAATAGGGTATTTTGGATTCAAAAACTAATCACTTCAACTAGTGCACTGCCTGACAAATGCCCCTTCCAAGGCAATTTTTAGAGTAGGTTTTAGTGTTAGTATAAGGGTATAATGACATGGCCTCCTTGTTCACCTGATCTGAACCCCATTGAGAACCTGTGGTCCATCATCAAATGTGAGATTTACAAGGAGGGAAAACAGTACACCTCTCTGAACAGTGTCTGGGAGGCTGTGGTTGCTGCTGCACACAATGTTGATGGTGAACAGATCAAAACACTGACAGAATCCATGGATGGCAGGCTTTTGAGTGTCCTTGCAAAGAAAGGTGGCTATATTGGTCACTGATTTGTTTTTGTTTTGTTTTTGAATGTCAGAAATGTATATTTGTGAATGTTGAGATGTTATATTGGTTTCACTGGTAAAAAATAAATAATTGAAATGGGTATATATTTGTTTTTTGTTAAGTTGCCTAATAATTATGCACAGTAATAGTCACCTGCACTCACAGATATCCCCCTAAAATAGCTATAACTAAAAACAAACTAAAAACTACTTCCAAAACTATTCAGCTTTGATATTAACGAGTTTTTTGGGTTCATTGAGAACATGGTTGCTGTTCAATAATAAAATTAATCCTCAAAAATACAAGTTGCCTAATAATTCTGCACTCCCTGTGTAGATGATGTTAAATAATCCAAAAAGCTAAGCGCTTTAGTAAAATGTTAGGAGATGTTACTCCGACTCTCAGGAAGTATAAGGCTCTGCAATGTAAACATATGATATCATGATCTTGATAAGGTTTGTGTGTGATTTAAAGTAAAATTATGGTCACAAGGCATCTGAGTGTAATTTTTTTTTACCATTAAAACGTATACCAAGTAAGTGCGGAGCAAGTAACACTGGCAGAGGAAGCAGGAGGCACGAAGGCACATTAGCATTGAAAGCAACTAGGTAAAAAGGAGAGATGTGCACTAAGCTACTTAACCAAACTCCTAGGGCCCTAATATATCCTCTAGCAATTAGGAAAAAATTAGTATAGTAAAAGAGAAATGCTTAGGAGTGCTAAATAGCTAAAGGTTAAAAAGACATTAGGAGGTGAACCAAAAAAAAGTTATACACCACAAGCTAGTAAAAGCAATAGTTTTATATTTCTAAAATAAGCTAAAATCAGAACATAGAAACAAATCTAACAAGTGTGTAATTCTATAGTAATAAATGTTACTAAACAATTTGCAACAATAGAATAAAAAAACGTACGTCTCCGATTAGAGTAAAAATAGGATATTACAATGTATAATTGCCACCACTAAGAAAGTAGAAAAAAAATGTGTTTTGCATAACATATCAGTCAGTTCAAATTTCAACCCGAATAGTCATAGTTTATAAATCTGTATATCCAAATTTAGGAAGTGTAGACATATAAGTCCTTATGTTAAAGTATTTAACCAAATACCTGACGTTGCGAGTGTCACAGTTAAGGGACCACAGCTAGGTGTGTAGGTTGTTTGGCGTCAGTGTGTACCTTTTCAGCCGGCATACCATACGTCACTGGTCTATTCAGCTGCTCCGGTCCTATTGGACAATCTCAATTTCAAACACTCCAGGGTTTTTTTTTTCAGTCAGATAATGAAAATAGTATCCTGCTCTTAGTGCAATGGCATGCTGGATACTCACAGTGTATATCCTTTAGCAGACTTAGGTAAAAAGTTCAGATGTTTCTTCTAGCACAACACCGGTGCATAGGTATAAAGGTAGCAGATTTCCACTATATTCAAGCTTTATATGGGCAGGCAATCCTTATGCCTATGAGTCCAATGTAAACTCCGTTGTCCACAGAGGAGTTAAAACAATTATAAACAATTTTGACTGCATAAAAATCATCAACCGGTTTCTCCCTCCATGAGGGCTTTTTCAAGAAACAAAAGAAAACACACAAAATAATTAAAACAATATTCATTATACAAGAAAATGCATATACTGTACATGAAACACTGTATATACATGTTTTGACATAGCACCTATAGTTTTAAATGAAAGGTTTTTTTTGTCCTTAGTAGTTAGTAAGGTAGATCATAGAAATAGGTGTTTTTGGAAGTTTGCTGGGTGTTCCTTTGGAGTAACCTGCACTTTAATAGGGAAACACTTAGGAGTATGTTTAAACGGTTATAGAAGTAAAAATAAATGCTGTAATGTGCTATTGCACTATTGCTTGCAAATAACTATCGGCTAGATTATGAGTTTTGCATTATGAGTGAAAAAGCCTCATAACGCTGCTTTTTCCCTACTGCTGCTATTACGAGTCTTGCAGGTACAGGTGTACCGCACAATTTTTTGGCTGTAACGCAACGTAACTACCGCACCTTTCAAAAAGTCCCTTTTCAATGGGACTTCCATAGCGCTGGTATTACGAGTTTTGCCTGGTAGGCCAAAAAGTGAGCGGTACAGCCTATACCATCAAGATTCGTACCGCTATCTAAAGTCAGTAGTTATGAGTTTTACGTTACAAAACTGTAGCATAAAACTCATAACTAAAGTGTTACAAAGTACACTAACACCCATAAACTACCTATTAACCCCTAAACCAAGGCCCTCCCACATTGCAAACAATAAAATAAAATTATTAACCCCTAATCTGCTGCTCCGGACATCGCCGCCACTATAATAAACATATTAACCCCTAAACCGCCCCAATCCTGCATCGCAAACACTAGTTAAATATTATTAACCCCTAATCTGCTGCCCCCAATGTCACCACCACCACTATACTAAAGTTTTTAACCCCTAAACCTAACCCTAAGTCTAACCCTAAACCTAACGTAACCCTAAACCTAACACCAGTAACTTTAACATAATTAAAATAAATCTAAATAAAAATTACAATTAATACCTAAATAATTACAATTTAAAACTAAATACTTACCTATAAAATAAAACCTAACCTAGCTACAATATAACTAATAGTTATATTGTAGCTATCTAAGGTTTTATTTTTATTTCACAGCATCTTCTATCTTCATCCTTCCGAAGCGGAGCGGCTTCATCTTCAAGACATTCAGCGCGGAGTATCCTCTTCTGTTGACGGCTACTGAAGAATGAAGGTTCCTTTAAGGGACGTCATCCAAGATGGCGTCCCTTGAATTCCGATTGACTGATAGAATTCTATCAGCCAATCGGAATTAAAGGTGAAAAATTCCTATTCGCTGATGCAATCAGCCAATAGGATTGAGCTTTAATCCTATTGGCTGATCCAATCAGCCAATAGGATTGAGATCACATTCTATTGGCTGTTCCAGGATTGCATCAGGCAATAGGATTTTTTCACCTTTAATTCTGATTGGCTGATAGAATTCTATAAGCCAATGGGAATTCAAGGGATGATGTCTTGGATAACGTCCCTTAAAGGAACCTTCATTCTTCAGTAGCCGTCAACAGAAGAGGATGCTCCACGCCGGATGTCTTGAATATTTAGCCGCTCCACGTCGGAAGGATGAAGATAGAAAATGCCGTCTGAATGAAGACTTCTGCCTGCCTGGAGGACCACTTCTTGCCGCTTGGATGAAGAATTCTCCCGGCTTCGTTGAGGACTTCTGCCCGCTTGGATGAAGACTTCTCCCCGGGTTAGTGTTAGGTTTTTTTAAGGGTTTATTGGGTGGGTTTTATTTTTAGCTTACGGTTGGGGCAAAGAAAAAGAGCTAAATGCCATTTTAAGGGCAATGCCCATCCAAATGCCCTTTTCAGGGCAATGCGGAGCTTAGGTTTTTTTAGATAGGATTTTATTTGGGGGGTTTGGTTGTGTGGGTGGTGGGTTTTACTGTTGGGGGTTTTTTGTATTTTTTTTTACAGGTAAAAAAGCTGATTTCTTTGGGGCAATGTCCCGCAAAAGGCCCTTTTAAGGGCTATTGGCAGTTTAGTTTAGGCTAGGGTTTTTTTTTGGGGGGGGGAGGGCATTTTTATTTTGATAGGGCTATTAGATTAGGTGTAATTAGTTTAAATATTTGATAATTTCTTTTTTATTTTGTGTAATTTAGTGTTTATTTTTTTGTAATTTAGTTAATTGTATTTAATTAATGTAATTGATTTAATTGTAGTGTAATGTTAAGTGTTAGTGTAAGACAGGTTAGGTTTTATTTTACAGGTAAATTTGTATTTATTTTAACTAGGTAGTTAATAGCTGTGAAATAAAAATAAAACCTAAGATAGCTACAATTTAACTATTAGTTATTTTGTAGCTAGGTTAGGTTTTATTTTATAGGTAAGTATTTAGTTTTAAATAGGAATTATTTAGATATTAATTGTAATTTTTATTTAGATTTATTTTAATTATGTTAAAGTTAGTGGTGCTAGGGTTACGTTAGGGTTAGGGTTAAACTTAGGGTTAGATTTAGGGGTTAATAAGATAATAACTTTAGTATAGTGGCAGCGATGTTGGGGGCAGCAGATTAGGGGTTAATAAGTGTAGGTAGGTAGCAACTACATTGGGGCGGCAGATTAGGGGTTAATAAGTGTAATGTAGGTAACAACGACATTGGGGCAGCAGATTAGGGGTTAATAAGTGTAGGTAGATGGCTTTGATGTTGGGGGCAGCAGATTAGGGGTTAATAAGTGTAATGTAGGTGTCGGCGATGTCACGGGCGGCAGATTAGGGGTGTTTAGACTCAGGGTTTATGTTAGGGTGTTAGGTGTAAACATAACTTTTCTTTCCCCATAGGAATCAATGGGGCTGCATTACGGAGCTTTACGCTTCTTTATTGCAGGTGTTATGCTTGTTTTTAGGGCTCTCCCCATTGATGTCTATGGGGAAATCATGCACAGGCACGTAAAATCAGCTCAAAGCAGCACTGGTATTTGTGTGTGGTATGGAGCTCACTGCTGCCATATTGCCTGCTAACACTGGGTTTTTGCAAACCTGTAATAGCAGCGCTATAAGGAGGTGAGCGTGACAATAAATTGCAAATTATTACCGAGCCACTCATAACGTAAAACCCGTAATCTAGGAGTATGTTTTTAACTCCTGCAACTGTGTTAAACACATAGTTAAACTCATCTCCATAGCACTAGTGCACTACTTAAACCTAGCTGCATACACCTGGTGCACTTTCTTGCATTCGACGGCACCAATACGCTAGCCTAACATTGCCTTACATCGCGGACCTGAATATGATCTCCATATTTATAAAATAAAGCCAGCAAAAAGCCGTGCACCAACTACAGGGTGATGAGCAGGGGACTGTTGTTAACTAACAGTCATAGATCTCATGGCTATTCGGCTTTTTACCAACTTTATTTATATCCTGTCACTAAACACTGCCACTATACTAAAATGTTTAACCCCTATCTTGCTGCTTCTGGACCCTGCCAAACTAAATAAAAGTATTAACCCCTATCCCGCTGCTCCCGGACCCCACCGCAACTAAATAAAAGTATTAACCCCTAAACCGCCAGCCCCCCACATCGCCATAAACTAAATTAAGCTATTAACCCCTACACCTAACAACCCGCTAACTTTACATTAAAATTACAACATCCCTATCTTATAATAAATTTAAACTTACCTTTAGAATTAAATTAAACTATATTAAACTATTAATTAACCTACCCTAACTATTATACTGAAATGAAATGAAACTACCTATTAAATTAACTATATTACATATTTAAAAACCTAACCATACTCAAATTATGTAAATCTACAATTAAAAATGACTAAATTACAAAAAAATAAACACTACGTTACAAAAAATAAAAAACACTAAGTTACAAAAAATAAAAAACACAGTATCAAAAATAAAAATCAATTACACCTAATCTAATAGCCCTATCAAAATAAAAAAGCCCCCCCCCGAAAATAAATAAACCCTAGCCTACAATAAACTACCAATGACCCTTAAAAGCACCTTTTGCAGGGTATTGCCCCAAATAAATCAGCTCTTTTACCAGTAAAAAATAAATACAAACACCCCCCACCACCCACACAACCAACCCCCCCAAATAAAAACCCTATCTTAAAAACCTAAGCTCCCCATTGCCCTGAATAGGGCATTTGTATGGGCATTGCCCTTAAAAGGGCATTTAGCTCTTTTACTGCCCAGACCCTACTCTAAAAATAAAACCTACCCAAAAAACCCTTAAAAAAACTAACACTAACCCCCCGACGATCCACTTACAGTTTTTGAAGTTCCGCTTGAAGGATCCATCCAGTCGGCAAGAAGTCTTCATCCGGGCGGCCTCTTCCATCTTCATCCAGCCGGCAAAGTCTTCATCCATGCAGCCTCTTCTATCTTCATCCATCCGGCGAGGAGTGGGTCCACCGTAAAGACATCCGGCGCAGAGCGGGTCCATCCTGAAGACATCCGACAAGGAGCTCCTCTTCAATAGGTCTCTGCCATAAACTGGATCTTGAATGCAAGTGATGTCATCCAAGAAGGTGTCCCTTGCATTTCTATTGGCTGAAAGGTTCCAATCAGCCAATAGGATTAGAGCCGCTAAAATCCTATTGGCTGTTCCAATCAGCCAATAGGATCAGCCAATAGAATGCGAGCTCAATCCTTTTGGCTGATTGGATCAACCAATAGGATTGAAGTTCAATCCTATTGGCTGATTGCATCAGCCAATAGGATTTTTTCAACCTTAATTCCGATTGGCTGATAGAAGATGCCGTCTGGGTGAAGACTTCTGCCCGTCTGGAGGACCACTTCTGATGGCTTCATTGAGGACATTTTGCCGCTTGGATGAAGACTTCTCCAGATTTTGTTGAGGATGGATGTCGACTCTTCAAAACTGTAAATGGATCTTTGGGGGTTAGTGTTAGGATTTTTTAAGGGTGTATTGTGTGGGTTTTATTCTTAGATTAGGGGTTTGGGCCACAATAGAGCTAAATGCCCTTTTAAGGGCAATGCCGATCCAAATGCCCTTTTCATGGCAATGGGGAGCTTAGGTTTTATTAGTTAGGATTTTATTTGGGGGGTTTGGTTGTGTGGGTGGTGGGTTTTACTGTTGGGGGGTTGTTTGTATTTATTTTTTACAGGTAAAATAGCTGATTTCTTTGGGGAAATGCCCCGCAAAAGGCCCTTTTAAGGGCTACTGGCAGTTTAGTTTAGGCTAGGGTTTTTTTTTATTTTGGGTGGGCTATTAGATTAGGTGTAATTAGTTTAAAGATCTTGTAATTTGTTTTTTATTTTCTGTAATTTACTGGGGGGGTTGTAATTGTATTGTATTTAGTTAATCTTATTTAATTTGGGGAATTTATTTAATTGTAGGGTTAGGTTAGGTGTTAGTGTAAGACAGGTTAGGATTTATTTTACAGGTCAATTTGTATTTATTTTAGCTAGGTAGTTATTAAATAGTTAATAACTATTTAGTAACTATTCTACCTAGTTAAAATAAATACAAACTTGCCTGTAAAATAAAAATAAACCCTAAGATAGATACAATGTAACTATTAGTTATACTGTAGCTAGCTTAGGGTTTATTTTATAGGTAAGTATTTAAGGTAATGATAGTAAATTTTGTTTAGATTTATTTTAATTATATTTAAGTTAGGGGGTGTTAGGGTTAGACTTAGATTTAGGGGTTAATAAATTTAGTATAGTGGCGGCGACGTTGGGGCGGCAGATTAGGGGTTAATAAATGTAGATAGGTGGTGGTGATGTTAGGGACAGCAGATTAGGGGTTAATAATATTTAACTAGTGTTTGCAATGCAGGAGCACGGCAGTTTAGGGGTTAATATGTTTATTATAGTGGCAGCGACATTGGGGATGGCAGATTAGGGGTTAATAAGTGTAGGTAGGTTGTGGTGACATTGGGGGTGGGAGATTAGGGGTTAATAAGTTTAATGTAGGTGGCAGCGATGTCCAGAGCGGCAGATTAGGGGTTAATAAGTATAATGTAGGTGTCATCGATGTCGGGGGTGGCAGATTAGGGGTTAATAAGTGTAAGATTAGGTGTGTTTAGACACGGGGTTGATGTTAGGGTGTTAGGTGTAAACATAAATTTTGTTTCCCCATAGGAATCAATGGGGCTGTGTTACGGAGCTTTACGCTGCTTTTTGGCAGGTATTAGACTTTTTCTCAGCCGGCTCTCCCCATTGATGTCTATGGGGAAATCATGCACGAGCACGTACAACCAGCTCACCGCTGACTTAAGCAGCGCTGGTATTGGAGTGCGGTAGGGAGCACAATTTTGCTCTATGCTCACTTCTTGTCTTTTAACGCCGGGTTTGTAAAACCTGTAATACCAGCACTGTAGGTAAGTGAGTGGTGACAATAACGTGCAAGTTAGCACCGCACCCCTCATAACGCAAAACTCATAATCTAGCTGTATGTTTGTATTGTATTCTGCATCCTTAGTAAATATGGATACATTGTACATACCCAAATTACTTACAAACAACGCAACTTACTGTATGCATTCTTATAATGTTGATGCATTGTATTACAACTGTAATGACAGTATCACATCATAAAAAACAAGAATACTCAATTTTCTCATTAAGACCAACTGGGTTCAATGTGTTTTAACCTGGACATCCATATAGACTCATGTTGTAATATTATCCTGTCTAGGTTACCACCTCTTCTACTAGCTCTAAACTGTTCTATCCCTATCACTTTTAGTTTTGTAAAGTCTGAATTGTGGCAAGTTTTAAAATGCCTCGCTACAGGACTGTCTTTGTCCTCATTTTTCATATCATCCCTATGTTCTCTTATCCTACTTTTCAGTTCTCTTGTCGTTTTACCAACATAGAATTTTGGACATGTCATGGATAGTTCAATAGGTAGATAACATTTTAGTTGTGCATGTAATTCTATCTTTTTATGTAATGAGGTTTAGTTCTGGTTGGGGTGCAGAAAGTGGAGGATTTGATCATATAGGTGCAATATTCACAGTGTCAATAAGGGACACTGCCACATTGATTGTGTACTGCTGTTAACCAGTTAGTTCCCTGTTCTCTTTTGAACTCACTATGTACCAATCGGTCTTTTATGCTCGGGGCTCTTTGGGCTGTCAACAAGGGGAATTCCGATAGACATACATTCAGAGATACATCATTTGACAGAATATGCTAGTGGGTGTTTCCAATGCGAGTTATATTTAGTAATCAACCTCACATGGTTACTGTCACTTTATATATCTCTTTTACTGTAGAGGAGTTTATTTTGTTTGGGTATAGCATGCCTTCACCCATGCTATTTTTACTTGCCTTTTGGAGTATTCCCTTGAGATAAATCTATCCGCCATTTGTTTGGCTCCTTAAAGGACTGTATTGATGAGCACGTCAGAAATTGTCCCACAGGGACCCCATTTTTCTGTGATTCTGGATAGTGACTAGTTGCATACAGCAAACTATTGGTTGCTGTCTTTTTTCTATGAACTGTTGTGTGAATTGCATTGTCTATCTTTGTTATTTTCAAATCAAGGAAGGTTGCTTCCTTGTTACTTACATTATATGTTAGGAAAAGATTTTCATCATTTTGATTCAGAAGATTCACAAAATTAGATACTGTTTTCTCATCTCCCTTCCATAAAATGAATATGTCGTCCACGTACCTCAGCCATAGGGCAACATGCTTCTCCACCCTGAAACACTGTATTTGTTTCTCAATATCCAAGGTGTAAACAGGCATATGTTGGTACGCATGTTGCACCCATGGCTGTGCTGCAGACTTCTCTGTACAACTAACCTTTAAAGCAAAAATATTGTTTTTTAATACAAAATCCAATAGTTCCAGTACCAATTTTGTGTTGTCATCATACTCCTGTTCTCTCAATTCCAAAAAATACCTAGCTGCCTTTAGGCCTGCTTCGTGGGGAATTGAGGAGTAGAGTGACTCCACATCTAGGGTTACTAGCAACATGTCCTGGTCTACTGAAATTCTATCCAGTTTTGTAAGGACAAACTTATCTCGGACATAAGAGGAAAGTAATTCCTCAACACGCTTTACAAAGGTCTGGATGCTTGAGGATAAAGACAACTGTGGCATACATTTGGATTTAGGTTTAAATCCTGACCTCTTAGGGTATTTGTATTGTATGTCAGTTGTGTCTTGTTCCTAAAGCAAGGAAACCAAATCACTTACAGCTGACATGTCTGATGTCTCTATAGATAGGGCATTATCTGTTTTATTTCTTCACATTTTCTTTAGAAGAAGTTTTCTAGCATATAGATTTAAGTCTTTTATGAACTCAAACTTATCAAGAGGAGTATTTAGGCAGAAGGATAGGCCTTTTTGAGCAATTTGAGGTAGGCCAGATTTAAGTTTGCTGATGATAGATTAATCTATGTTAGTTCACTGTCATTGAAGGGGTTCTAACTCTTCTGATTCCTTGTCACCATTCGGTTTCCTGAGTTGTTTCTGTATCTCCCTCCTCGTCCTCTCTGTCTCTGTCTGTTGAAAGATGGACCAGCTCCCCCTCTTCTGTCTTCACCCCCTCCTTGTCCTCCTCCTAAAGGGTGCCTTGTCTGGAGGGTTTCTCTAATGTTCTGAGGTTGGGTGTCTGCTTCTACGTCTGAGTTATCAGTGCCTGAATCGTATGAGAGTCTTGTTGTGTTATTATTTTTGTATACATATACTTTCCCATTTTTTAAATCATCCTGATCTCTCATCATTTTTTATCTTTTTCTAAATTTGATTTCACTCTGCAGTTTCTCTAAACTTTTCTGCATGTCTTTATTTAATTTTACAAAAGCTGGGTCTAATGCATATAAATTTACATTCTCATACGTTGCAGTTGTTTCTATTTTACACTGATCAAGTCTTTTTTCATCTTCATCAATTATTAGTTGCATTAGTTCTAATGTACAACTAGTAAGAACTGCATTTCATTTCTGTATTATATATGGAATTCTGTACTCTTAAATCGTATTTATGTGATTTCTAAAGAATAATCCTTCAACTGGTTTAATGACATCAAAGATGGCATTGACACTAAATGTACGTTAAAAGCATTTTTTTATGTAAACATTCATTTCTTAACATTCAGATATATTTATGTGTATCATTGTGCAGTGGATACAACTAAGATAATAGATAACACTTTCAGCTTGAGTGACAGCTCACAGTTTAGATCTGGGTCTCTCATTGTCATTCTATCAATCTTTTATGAATAACCATATACAGGCCCATGCAAAATAAACCCTTATTCATGTCACATTCTTGTAGAGATAATTTGCATCATCTAAAACTAAAAAAAACCCAAACAATTCTTTTGAATTCAAAATAAAAAATATCCTTAAGTTGTGTTTTTCCAGTATATTGCTTGGGAGGATAAGTTTTTCTTGCTACTTAAAAGCCTGTAGAAACAGTTGAACGTGACTCAGAAACATGTTGCTGTAGCAATGGTTTTAATTGAGTTTAATACATTTTTTATTGAAATAACCTGCTATTTGCTGCTACACATTTATTGGTGGTGTGATTATTCAGGGTTGATAGAACTGCATGAACGGTAATCACAGGAAATGTCTGACACAGGAGGTTTAGTTGAGCTAGGGGTCTGAGAAAACCTAGCTTGCGTTTCGATCACCCAGAGGTGCTCTACGCTTTTGAGTGCTATAACTCTAATTTCTATTTGGTTCATTTGCTTTGAAGATATCACACTATTTGGCACCCTGGTGCTTGTTTTTTATTTTACTAATTAACTATAAAATGTAACATGTATCTGAGTGTCTCCACAAATAAATCAATTACATTTGTCTTTCATGCACACAAGCCCCTTCATGTAATCTGTATCTCTTCCAAATGGTCTGTAAAACAAAAAACTTGCCAGAATATTTACCTCATCATAGGACAAAGAACCTATTGCACCACCACATGAGATAATAAACTTTTTTGGAAAATATTATCTTATTAAATACTAACTGCAAACTGTGTACTTACATGCTATCTACTATATTGATGTTTAAATGTATGATATATTTTATACAGATTAGACATTTTAAAAGTGTACAGAATAGGTCAATTAATTTGCTTTATTTTTTAAATTTGTGTTTGGTTTGTATTCATTACTAAACCAGGAAAGCTGGTTGTATCCATTTTTATATATAAAAAAAGTTGTATTCATGCTTCTGATAGCAAATATTTTAGTTACCAGGTATAATGTTAATTGCTTACTGATATAAATCATTTTTTATTTCACTATGCAAGTTCTTTCAATTATAGCTGCATCTGTCACAGTGTTTCCTAATTGGAAAGGTTTTTACATAACATTGATGGTGATATCACATTTTAAAACATTTGGGATCAATTTCAGCATCTCACAGTGAGAGGAACAAACATGTTTTAGCTTATGAAAGCTTTCTTTCAAGAAAATTAGATATTGTATTTTTGCTAAAGACTGATATTTAAGAGTTGAGTTTGCTTGGTCACCATATTAATTTATCATGCCCCATGGCCCTAGCACATCTTGCTATCCTTTTGTTTATCCAATTGTAAAGCATACGGACACTTATTGTAAAATGTTATCCCAAACATGCTTTAGGCAAACTATGAATAAAGAAAAAAGACAAATTAATTAACAGGGAACACGACACATTTTCATTATCTGTTTTAAAGAACACATTTAAGACATCAAGGGCTCCATGTACTAAAGTGTCAATTTGCTTTCCGACTGCGTGTCTGATCTACTCGCTAGAGCTCGCAGATAGCGAGATGATGCCCACTCGCCATATGTACTAAAAAAACAGCTTAAAAATTGTTGCGTCTAATCCGCATCGAGCACAGGCGAATGATTCATACATCTGACGCCTCGCTAGTAGCGATTGTACTATTATCTTCTTACAACCTGTCAGCCATGTTTGTCCCACGTGACTGCAAGGTGTCAGAAACGTCACATTGGTCGTGAGAAGTTATTTCAGCACTATATAAAATCCACTTTATCTAATTATTCAGACAGAAAATGTATTGTACCTGAAGCATTTCAGGCTTATATATTCATTTAAAAAAAAATTAAGTATGGCAACTTCAGGATATGATTCACAGACAACCAAATCCAAGAATCCACACTCCTCACACCAGCAGAACCTGGTTCTTGTCGATATAGTACTGGACTCTTATGGTTATTTATTCGGTTGTCGTGATCTGACTGATTACGAGCAGAGACTAGTGCAATGTTTAGGCCCCCAAAGTTATCATCAGGATTACAGAAGACTGTGATAGCAACCTAAGAGGTATCATTTTTAATAAATCTATTTTCTTTAATCTTAAATCTTTTAATTACATGTTAATCCTATTACAATTATATTGTACTATTAGTTTAGCCAATTTCGTATTAGGTCAACAAGTCTGAAAATCCATGTTATTTGGCGACATTTTTGGTCATCTCACATATAGGCCTATCCTGCCCATATTTTATGAAGCATTTTCTATTTTTATCATTCAAACAATATTAAAAAGGGAAAATTGTACTCCTTACTTTATAGATAGTACCTCTGTCACATATTGCACTTTTGATTTAAGATTTATTAGTAATTGTTTTTTATTATCCTGACCCGTCACATATCTAAATTTAATTAATTTGAGCAATGTTTATCTCCCTAAAATTTGAGTGATCCGAATATTATCTGTCACACATGACCAACCATTGTGCTAAAGAGCAGCTTTGTATATGAAGCCCATTTCTACATTTTGAACAATGTCGTAATTGTCAAAAAAATTTTTTTAAAACTTCTTATAAAATATTTTTAAATTACATTATTCTATTATTCATTTGATAAATATTGTTAAAAAATCCATGTTTATATTTAAATAAACCAAAAAATTACTTCTATTGAAAACTAATTTTCTTACATTGTCATTATCACCTTTTATACACAGTACAGTACTATATCCCTTAATGACAATAAATATAATAATAGATATGTTTTCTATATTTTTAATATCTTATTTGTCATTCAATCCTGATTGGGCATAATTATTATTTATTTTGGAAATATATAATTAGATGCAAAAGGTGCTTAAAGGGACAGTCAATAACAGATTAATTGTGGTTTATAATGCAAATTTATAAATATAAAAATAGATTTATAGAATTTGTAAACCAATTTAAAATTATATTGAATACAAATTTTTGTTGTTGTTCTAGTTTAATTATTATTAGATAGTAAAACCTTGGTTGTTCATATGCAAAATTATTTTAACTTGAAGGAAGCCAAAACTGATGAATCTTTGTTCACGTTTTGTATAAATCTTTTGTTAATAGTTCACGTGAGTCATATAGATAACAATCTTCTCATGCAAGTGGATTTACCTATGATTAAGCACTGGTTGTCTAAAATGCAAGTCTGTCTAATGTAGTTAAATAACAATGTAGTCTGTGGAGGCTTAGATACAAGATTAGCCCTGAGTTAATTTAATTTTTTTCAATACAACAACAATAGTTGTAGATTGTATCTTTAAAGTTTTATCTAATTAGCCTATAAGCAGACCAATCTTTATCTTTCAAATCAGAATAATAAGGACAACAAATCAAATTATGTGATAAGTAATTGTAATTTTTGTTAAATTTGCATCCTTTATTTCAATATTGAAACTTTAAAATGTATTTAATGTCACTTTAAAATGTATTTAATGTAATTTATAAAAAAAAACTGAAGTAGTTAGACTATGGTTATCTGTCAAACATGAGATACCAGTGTTAAGCTTTTCAAAAATGGATAAATGTAAATTAAAAGATAGATAACCCCTAAATTACCCATTCCACAGTTTTGCATAACCAACACAGTTATAATAAAATACATTTTACCTCTGCAAACTGCCCACTTATTTCAGTTATTTTGAGAGACTTGCATTTTAGCCAATCAGTGCTCACTCCTCGTTAGTTAACACCCTCTAGTGGTGGAAAAACTGTCAAAATACATTTAGATTAGTGGCGGCCTTCAAGGTCTAAGAAATTAGCATATGAACCTCCTGGTTTAGAATTCAAATAAGAATACCAAGAGAACAAAGCAAAATTGTTGATAAAAGTAAATTGGAAAGTTGTTTAATATTACATGCCCTATTTGAATCATGCAATTTTTTTGTACTTGACTGTCCCTTTAAATAACATTCCCTAATATTTAACATTTTAATTGTAGTGTATTGTTCTTTTACACATAAAACACTGATCGAAATATATATATATATATATATATATAAATATATATATATATATATATATATATATATATATATATATATATATCTTTGACGTGTAGGGGTAGCAATGATGCAGCTGCATCCAGACCATAGACATCGTCATCAACATCAATGCCAAGTAGTGCAGTCATACATGGACAATTGATTCACAGCACCTCCACACCTAGCCACACCATGTCATCACCTGATACCATTCCTGATATAAGGACCAGCACTCCTGAAACCAATGTTGGCAGAGGTACAGGTAAGAAACTTATTGAAGAAAAAAAATATATATTTTCTTTTTGTATTTTCGATTACATGAATTGTGTAATCTAAAATGCAATGTTTACTCCAATTGACACAAAAACCATTTGTGATACTAATCAAATATAATATTATTTACTTTTATTTCTTCACCAACAAATTTATACTTCAGTAAATGTCATCTATAATATTGTTTTTAAGCATCATACTTGTACTGCTGTAACTCAAAACACATGATTTATTATATGACTGTATATACTGTATATATATATATATATATATATATATATATATACCATTGTTTCGTTAGCATGCAGAAATAACACATGCCATTATCTTTCGAAGCATATCTATATGACAATAATATGCGTGTGTTTCTGATGAAAAAAAACTGCTAAGGGTGTTAGAATTATCAATAATTTTTATGATTTTGCTTTGAAATACTTTCAATTCATTAAGATAGAGATAATGTATGTTTGAAAAAAAAAAATCTTTAGTTAATGTTTATCATATTTCATACATTATATATGTATCTTATTTTTTTTTTATACTAAATCAATATTATTTATGTTATTCACAGGTGATCTTGAACAGCTGTTTAGGAACATGACTGCAAGTTCTCCACGGTTGTTTGATGGTGAGTATGTCTTAAAGGGACAATACACACACAGTTTTAATATATAGGCTTTAAATAGATAAGAAGAATATGCACAGAAAATGATATCAATATAATTCATAAAACCAATCAAATACAAAATTTGAATATCAAAATTTAGCATTGTTGATTGTTTGGACATTAAAAAATACACATTACATTTTAAAAAATTGCAGAGACTCAACACCTTCCACCTTCCCAGGATATGAGAAAATAGATTACACTAACTGAACCCAGCATTAAAATTTAAAAGTATTGAAATAAAAAAAATATATAGACTATGTACAACCAAGTTGCTTGTGAATTAAACAAAATTATTAAATGTCATAGTCAGTTTACATACATTTTTAGTTTTGTATTAGAAAACATCAAATGACTATGATGTTTTTGTTAACTCAACCCATTAGTCTTCTGAATGAGTGATATCACCAACAATGAAAATTATTACTAGATCTTATAATCTTGCATAAATGTATCCATATAAATGTTCATATGTATATGGAGACATCTTTATCTATATACATATTTGTATATGTATGTGTGTATATATATATATATATATATATATATATATATATATATATATATATATATATATGGAAAAAGCAAGATAGCGTCAGCACTTCTTCATACAAAATTCCACTTTATTGAGGTTTCAGACTAAGATAAAAACAGCGACGTTTCGAGTCAACACAGACCCTTAGTCATGCAATGGATTATGGGAAAAATCACCTTCTTTTATAGCACCTGTGTATCAATTAACTTAATTTACCTGCATACATTCAAATTGCCATTTTGGAATTTTTTGACCCCTAACAGGTCAGAATGGTAAGTGAATAATCTTTGTATCTAAATCACAATTTTTCTTATGATAGCAAATTTCTATTTAGTGATTTTAGCCCTAGACTATGTTACAACACATATGATACAACCCATATTGTTAAAAACATATCATACAAAATTACAGAATTATTTTACATTAATATTTATAAAAACAAATGAAGATCATAGTCTTTGTTTAGACCATTCGGACTGAGTGTTTTTAGATGTTGTATCCACCATACCTCTCTTTTCTTTAACAGTAACTCTCTGTTACCCCCTCTCCTTTGTTTTGGTATGTGGTCAATTACTTGGAATCGTAGCTGGCTAACTGTATGTCCAGCATTGATAAAATGAGATGACACAGGTAGTGTCATATCCTTACATCTAATGGAGGATTTATGGGCACTTATCCTATCCTTTATAGGGTTAATGGTCTCTCCCGCATAGCCCCGCCCACATGGACATTTCAGAATATACACTACATAATCAGTGTTGCATGTATATAAGCCTTTAATTTCACGTTTCTTATTATCATTTATCTGTGCTATGTGGCCCCCTCATATGCCAATATATTCGTAAGCCAATTTGAAAATAGATATGTTTACTTAAATAATGAATATCAAAGTCACTGTAAAATATGGCTACGCTATATAGATGATATATTTGGCATATGTAATTGACCACATACCAAAATGTAATTGACCACATACCAAAACAAAGGAGAGGGGGTAACAGAGAGTTACTGTTAAAGAAAAGAGAGGTATGGTGGATACAACATCTAAAAACACTCAGTCCGAATGGTCTAAACAAAGACTATGATCTTCATTTGTTTTTATAAATATTAATGTAAAATAATTCTGTAATTTTGTATGATATGTTTTTAACAATATGGGTTGTATCATATGTGTTGTAACATAGTCTAGGGCTAAAATCATTAAATAGAAATTTGCTATCATAAGAAAAATTGTGATTTAGATACAAAGATTATTCACTTACCATTCTGACCTGTTAGGGGTCAAAAAATTCCAAAATGGCAATTTGAATGTATGCAGGTAAATTAAGTTAATTGATACACAGGTGCTATAAAAGAAGGTGATTTTTCCCATAATCCATTGCATGACTAAGGGTCTGTGTTGACTCGAAACGTCGCTGTTTTTATCTTTGTCTGAAACCTCAATAAAGTGGAATTTTGTATGAAGAAGTGCTGACGCTATCTTGCTTTTTCCATATCTATAAATGTGGGCTGGCAGGCCCCACTCAGTGATCGTGCACTGCTATAATCCGAAGAAAGGTTGTTGAAAAAAATGCTGAAAAAATAGCATTAAGAAAGGTGCTGGACTTACCTGTTAAAGTTGTATATATATATATATATATATATATATATATATATATATATATATATATATATATATATATATATATGTACATTTATAAATATATTTATATAGAGATATTTAATTATATTTTTAAATCTTTATATATTTAGAAATATTGAAAGAGGAATTTCAAAATATGTACTTCTATCTCTCTCTAAATATATGTATATAGATAGATAGATAGATAGATAGATAGATAGATAGATAGATAGATAGATGATAGATATCTTTTATTTAAATGTTTGTCATGATGGATCACTTCATTTTCATTGTAATTGGTATAATGAAAATTTTAATCTTACAAATCTAAATTTTAAATGGTTTTTTAACATACATATTGTGCTATTCATAAGATAACCAGTATTACTTTTTTGAAATAGTTATTCTCTATTTGTTAATATCAAAATGAGTATACCTTGTTTTAAAATTTTATTTGTGTGTTTTAATTTCAATATTACATAATTTATTACAATTTGACAGATTCTGAAGAATCATCACGGGAAATAATATAAAATATAGTCCCAGTACAAGAAGAAATACCGCCATTGGAGGAAGCTTAAAACAGGGATGTTGGAAGTGAGACACCTGATTATTTGCAGAATATGGTAGATACCCAACCACAGGAAATCCATGAACCTCTTCAAATAGAATATCCTGTTGAAAATCCTGCACAGCCAATGGGACCAGGCAATACTGCAATAAATAACCAGCTTGATGATGTGTGTCTCAATGAAATGATATCACTTGCAAGACAATATAGGGTGGATCATAGAGAGTTACAAAATGTCATAATTACACACATGGATCATAGTTATTTATTAGCTGAAAGACAATTACAACTAGACAGAGAGAGGTTTGAGTGGCAGAGGCAAATGGATGAAGAACGCAATGAGCAGATCAATCATTCTTTATGCCTAGCAGAACATACACTAAATGCTCTTCTGTCCATTCTTAGGGAACGAGAGGGACCTTCTGACCCAAAGAGAGCTAGACATGATTGAACGTTCTTTTATATTTTTTTATTTGAACACTTTATACATCACTTTAATTTTTTTCCTTTTCAAATTTTATTCACAATTTTTATTTTTGATAGTGCACTTTACTTGAAGTTATCTATTTAATTCATATATTACTCATAGTTACATTTTTTTTATTTTAATTTTTATTATGACTGTTTAATTAAAAAAAAATATTATTACTGTTCAAACAAAGAAAAAGTGTACCACATATTTTTGGGTTTATTGATTTTTTTTTTCAAAATATTTTTTTATATTTTTTATTCAAAAGACAATGAACATAATTTTTGATGGAAAATATATATATATATTTCTGTTCTAAAAGTTTAACCTTTGATCAACATATAAAATATTATTAACAAACATCTAGATTACGAGTTTTGCGTTAGAGGCTGTGCGGTGCTAACAAGCAGTTTATGCTCACCGCTCACTTACAGACAGCGCTGGTATTATGGGTTTTTACAAACCATACAAGAAGTGAGCGTTGAGCAAAATTTTGCTCATTACCGCACTCCAATACCAGCGCTGCTTATGTTAGCGGTGAGCTGGTGTAACGTTCTCGTGCACAATTTCCCCATAGGAATCAACAGGGAGAGCCAGCTGCAAAAAAGTCTAACACCTGCAAAAAAGCAGCATAAAACTCAGTAACGCAGCTCCATTGATTCCTATGGGGAAATTCATTTTATGTCTACACCTAACACCCTAACATGAACCCCGAGTCTAAACAACCCTAATATTACACTTATTAACCCCAAATCTGCCGCCCCTGACATCACAGACACCTACATTATAATTATTAACCCCTAATCTGCCGCTCTGGACAACGCCGCCACCTACATTATACATATGAACCCCTAATGTGCTGCATCAAACATCGCCGACACCTATAATATATTTATTAACCCCTAATCTGCACCCCCAATGTCGCTGCAACCTACATACACTTTTTAACCCCTAATCTGCCGCCCCCAACGTCGCCGCAACTATAATAAACATATTAACCCCTAAACTGCCGCACTCTCGCCTTGCAAACATTAGTTAAATATTATTAACCCCTAATATGTCGGCCCTAACATCGCTGACACCTACCTACATTTATTAACCCCTAATCTGCTGCCCCCAACATCGCCACCACTATATTAAAGTTATTAACCCCTAAACCTAAGTCTAACCCTAAACCTAACACCCCCTAACCTAAATATAATTAAAATAAATCAAAATAAAAATTCCTATCATTAACTAAATTATTCCTATTTAAAACTAAATACCTATAAAATAAACCCTAAGCTAGCTACAATATAACTAATAGTTACATTGTAGCTAGCTTAGGGTTTATTTTTATTTATAGGCAAGTTTGTATTTATTTTAACTAGGAACAATAGTTATTAAATAGTTATTAACTATTTAATAACTACCTAGATAAAATAAATACAAAAGTACCTGTAAAATAAAACCTAACCGAGCTGGCAAAGGAAACAGCAGCATATGAGAGAAGCTCTGTGTAAAAAAGGGTATTAAACTAATAAAAAGCAGCTTTCTGAGGCCACTACTTACTACTTGTTGGCATCCTCAACTAAGGGGTAATAAATAACATCAAATTGGAAGCACTAGAAAAAACGGAATTTCAACCTGAATTTGAGAACCAGGGAAAATTCAGGAAAGTCCCTGGCTGCGGCCTACTCCGGATCAAGTAGGCCCCCCAAAGAAGACAAAAAAAAAGCTGGATTTGTAAAGGCAGGTCAAACAAGGTAGACACATACACTGAGAGATCAGGTAGAGGAGAATAGAAGCCAAAATAAGCCTTTTGCAATCCTAGTAGCCTCTCTGAATAAAAGTGGTGTAAGAAAAGACACAGACATCCATGCTGGGATAGTGTACAGAAGTATAAGAAATTCGGAAGCAAAAGAGGCATCCAGATATATTAAGAGTCCCTGCAGAGGGGTAAGTGGCGGAAAAAATACACCATTTTATTTATACATCTCTTTAAGTCAATAGAAGCATTACACCTGCAGCAGAATTATTCAGGACTGCATTGAACTGCAGGAACACTCTCATCGTGAAAATAATGTAAACACATAGATAAAATAGAGGGGGTAACCAGCCAGCTCACTGACTCCAATGATATGCTCTCAGGTAATTCATATGCCGTTAAATGGCGTTCTGTTTTTGGTCGCTGCCTTTATACCAAACCTCAAGTATATGAAAAAATGATCTAGTCATTAAAACAAATATTCTGCCTAACGCTGACATAAACATACGCCCACTTTCATTAATTGTTTAGGACTTGGTGCTCCCGTGCACTCGTCTGTACCAACACGGCAGTCAGAACCACATCTTAGAAGCAGAAACATGGCTGCCAGGAGATCAGTGAAGGGCGATAAGTCGCTGAAGACTACTAATATGTCCTCTTTTTTAAAAACAACCCAGTCTGATAAAATCCCCAAAGATTCAGAGATAGAAGAGGATTCAGAGGGGGAACCCACACAACCTCGAGATGACAGCGTCCCTCTCACAAGGGCAGATTTACGCACATTAGTCTCTAAGCAGGATATCGCTGATAACTTTGAGAAGTTGTGGGAGAAGATTGACTCTATCCACACATCAGTCACTAACAGTTTGTCAGAGATCAAATCTGACTTGGTGGACATGGGGGGAGAATTGAGACCCTAGAAGACCAACAGGACTCTATTGTGGGAAACATGGATGAAATGACACAAACAATTTCCTCACAACAACAACTAATAGCAGAATGTCAAGATAAATTGGAGGACCTCGAAAATAGAAGTAGACGTAACAACATCAGACTGAAGGGAATTCCGGAAGAAGTCACTTCTAGAGATCTACCAGCATATCTATCTCAACTATTCAGCCAGATCACTGAAAAACCAGCTGACTATATTTTCCAGGTGGAAAGGGCTCACAGAGCTTTAAAGGCTAAACCTAAGAACGGCTTTCCCCCCAGGGATGTAGTAATCAGATTAACTTTCTTCCCTGACAAAGAGAAAATACTACAAGCCTCTAGGAGACATCCTACCTTCAAATTTCAGGGGAATGTGATTCAGTTCTTTCAGGACCTAAGCTTGCGAACTCTACAACGCAGGGGTACCTTACGGACCCTTACGCTTTTGCTCCGGAAACATCAGATACCATATAAATGGGGCTTCCCCTTTGCGCTCATCATCACCAAAGACTCTAAAATAATAACCCTCAAAGAGCGAGAAGATATTCCTGAAATTTGTAAAGTCCTGGGCTTAGAAGCCCCAGCATTACCACATCTGGAAGCTCCCTCTAATGGCGAGTCAACACAAGAAACCAGACACAAAGCGTTATGGCAGAAAATTAACTATAAAAAACAAAAGACAAAAGAAACTCGAGGAAACGGAACTTGACTCCTCAATGTGAAAGATACCCGAGACTGAGGTAACACTGCCAAATTCCGGTTAACGGCCTAGTTGATGGTTGTTTAGAAGCCTTTGAACTTTTCACTAATTACACAAAAACAAACTTTGATGATGCTCATTTGGTTGAGGTTGTGAGCTTACTTTAGATATGACCTGACTTGTGAGCTGGAGGGGTGCCCTTGCCCCCTCGCAATACTGATTGTTGATTATTTGTTCATTTTCACAATGTTGTCCCCTAGCTGACCGTTTCAGGGACGGGGACTTGTTTTTTATTCTGTTGCATGTAATGTGCTGTTTTATCTCTAATGTTTCTTTTTACCCCAGTGACAACTTTGTAATGCTCCTTGATACTGAAACTACTACTCCATTAAGACTCCAGCAAGGTAAAGGTCGGAACCAGAAGGTACCAGTTTACGCAGCCCTAACATACACAACATTACCAAACAATGTTCCCTACAATATCTTTGCTTTCCCATAATGTCAGGGGACTTAATACTGACACCAAACGTAAGATAGCGATGTCCCAATATGCCTCATAGCAGGCAAACTTATTATTTTTACAAGAAACACACCTTCTTAAAGCTAATATCCCAAGATACTGGGCACGACACTTCACAACCCACTACCATGCCACGGCATCCACCAAGAAAAGGGGAGTCTCTATTTTAATTCATTCCTCTATTAATTTCACACATGTATCTACCATTGAGGACCCAGAAGGGAGATATCTTATTGTCAGGGGTCAGATTTTAGACACTGAGATCACTCTATGCAATGTCTATGCACCCAACGAGAACCAGCACTCATTCTTTCGACATATAGCACACCTATTAACACAATGGTCCCAAACTAAGATCATTTTAGCAGGGGATTTTAATATCACTATGTCCCTGATTAAACATACATCTAATAGCTTTTTGACTAACAAGCAACTACGACATAATCGACTAGTCAAATCTATTCAAGATCACTTATCACCTCACTCCCTAATAGATACATGGGATACATTATATGGAGTAACTACTGATACTACTTTCTATTCAGCTGCACACAACTCATACGTGAGATTAGACTATGTATATGTTAGCCAGATTCTTCAACCCTTAATACGAAAATCTGACATACATGCCGGTGTATGGTCGGATCATTCCATTGTTTCCCTACAGATAGACGGACTAAGAGATCCATCACGTAGCAAAACTTGGACGTTCGACCCTACATATCTTAAAAACCCTCAGGCACACGAAAACACTCTACGAGCATTAACAGAATATTGGACTATTAACACTGACTCCACTTTAAATCCAATAAACATATGGGCAGCACATAAGGTAGTGCTACGGGGATTGCTTATCAAAGAAAAAGCTGTCCAAAACAAAAAATACAGAAATCAACTAGAAGAGCTTTATAGGGAAATAAATTTACTAGAGAGACAACATAGACTATCGAAATTGACTTCCACCCTAAATATGCTCCAGACTAAAAAAAAACTACTAATGTCGATGCTTAACTCCCAAGCTACTAGGGCTACTCAAAAACTGAAATCTCGGTATTTCATTTACGCGAATAAGCCGGATAAATTTATGGCCTACAAAATTAGGGAAAGATGTAGAGCATCAGCCATCCCAGTTATTGAGACCATTCGTGGTACCTCCACTTCACATCCACAGGAAATAGTCGATACATTTGCAACCTATTATGGGGACTTATACGACGGACACAAAGTCATTCATAACACAACAACAGAAACTCTCACGACAGAATTTTTTGCACATTCCCCCCTGCACACAATATCTAGGGAACACAGGGAAACACTTAATGCTAAGATATCTGCGGCAGAGGTGATGGGGGCGATCCGAGATCTTAAACCGGGGAAGGCGGCGGGCCCTGACGGGCTTCCAGGGGAATACTATAAATTATTTGGATCCACACTGCTCCCTCACCTTACCACATTTTGCAACCATATTATGGAGGGCAACCCTGTTCCACCGGAACTCTTATATGCTAAAATTGTAGTGATACAAAGAGGACAGAGTTTTTCAAAAACTTTCCTGCGCTGCCTAGTGGTTAGCCTTGACTCCTGGAATATCAACCCCAAATGATATTAAATACGTTTGTGAGAGAGAGAGAGTTTAGGAGTGTGGGGCGCAAATGAATGCTATAACCTTTAAAAACGTATTTTAATATGTTACTATATGGTTAAAGAAAAAATAATAAAAGTCCAAAGAAACTTGTTCTTATAGTATAAAATTATCTTTATTGGTGCAAAAAGCAATTTAACAAATATGTGTGTTCTTTTCAATTGATGTGCAATTATACAATCCTGTATTATCTGTGGGTCTGTCAATAGAAACTCTACGAAAAAACTTTCTTTAAAAAATTCTTAGGGTAAATTCTTTGTATAAAAAATTCTTTATATTAAAAAATTAAAACAATACATAAAGGTCATATGGGAGAGTATTAAATTGCATGTAGACTTTAAAAGAAATAGGAGAAATATTCTAGATATTCTGGATATATCTTGTCTAGGTGAGGGAGGACTCTGACTACGCAAAGTGTATATGTTTTTGGAAGAAAAAAATTCCTTTGTGATCTTAAAAAGTGTGTAACCAAGCCCTCACATCTATGCTACAAAGTAGCCGCTATCTGTTAGCGTATGAGAGGACTCTTTGGATACTATTACAACTGTGCTGCCGCACGTAAAACCTGTGTGCAAGGAATAACCATACCAAGGACACCAAAGAAAAAACCAATCTCCGGCAACATCAACTGAGCGGACGACTAAAGAAGGAACACCTGTACCCACATCCAGGCTCCAGAATCAGCTAAGAAAGAAAGTAAGTAAACCCCCGCTCCTTACTATACAGTATTTGCTCCTAGACCGTAGAGCCTTGGCAACGTTAAAATTAACCCGGGCAACGTGAAAAACATTCCCAGCATACAGCTATTAATTATAAAAAAGGAATAGACTCAGAACTATTATAGAGATGACCACTTGAAGAATAACCATAATCCTTTACCTATCAGTCGGCCGACTGTGTTTCACAGCAAAATAAACAATTTATTCACCACATATTCAGTGAATGTGAATCGCATTCTACTTGCATTAATTGCAATTGACATTGCTCCAAATCTAATAGATTTACGGTTTTTCAATTTTTTCAATATCTTATCTATTTTAACAATTTTATCAATTTACATTCGACAAGCATATATATTGTCTAAACTAAAGGTGAAAATAGACGCCTTTATTATATTGTTTTTTAAAAGAACCATCAAGGAAAATAATTTCAATTGACCTATTATAAAATTAAAAGTGGAATTGTTTATCTACACTACACTAGGTTTTTATGTACTAGGTGTATTGCATATATATCGAATCACACACTTTTTAAGATCACAAAGGAATTTTTTTCTTCCAAAAACATATACACTTTGCGTAGTCAGAGTCCTCCCTCACCTAGACAAGATATATCCAGAATATCTAGAATATTTCTCCTATTTCTTTTAAAGTCTACATGCAATTTAATACTCTCCCATATGACCTTTATGTATTGTTTTAATTTTTTAATATAAAGAATTTTTTATACAAAGAATTTACCCTAAGAATTTTTTAAAGAAAGTTTTTTCGTAGAGTTTCTATAGACAGACCCACAGATAATACAGGATTGTATAATTGCACATCAATTGAAAAGAACACACATATTTGTTAAATTGCTTTTTGCACCAATAAAGATAATTTTATACTATAAGAACAAGTTTCTTTGGACTTTTATTATTTTTTCTTTAACCATATAGTAACATATTAAAATACGTTTTTAAAGGTTATAGCATTCATTTGTGCCCCACACTCCTAAACTCTCTCTCTCTCATAAAATTGTAGTGATACCTAAACCTGGCAGAAACCATAGACTTTGTAAAAATTATCACCCGATATCCCTTATAAATCAAGATTTGAAGATCTTTATGAAGATTTTGGCAAATCAGGTGCATCCTGATCAGGTGGGATTCATCAAAGATAGGGAGGCTCCGGATAATATCAGAAAGGTGACAAATCTCGTGCAATGGTTGGATAAGACAAAAACGCCTTCTCTGCTCCTGTCATTGGACTACAAATTGAATATCACAATATTTGTGTTATTTTCTTTTTTTTTTTTGTAATAACTTATAAATAACCAACATTTTAAAAACAACTTACCCATACTAACAATAATTATATCTTACCTTTATTGTTTACATACTTATATATTTATTTTTAATTTTTAACCAACAAATTATCCTACAGGTGTCAGCAATCTTGGCTCTCCAGTTGTTTTTGAACTACATTTCCCATGATGCTTAAGTGTCTTTTATTTGTTTACGCATCGTTGGAAATGGAGTTCTAAAACATCTGGAGATATACGTTTGCTGACTCCACCTAACACTACTAATCAAGTTTTAAAAAAAGATTTTTTTAGATTTCTTCTAGATATTTTAAGAATTCTTCATAATTTATTGTGATAAAATGCTCATGTTTGAATGTTATTGCTTTTAATTTAATTCCCATAGTATGCTACAACATGAGCCAATAAATAATTGATTATAGAATCTGTAACTGAACGATTGTCAACTATAATTTTCAACATTGTACTTGTTTTAATAATGTTACCATATGCAAATTGTTATGATTAAATGTTTTGCTATTTGTATGTTTTTGTTTTTTTTTTGGTCTTCAAAAACAATTGTATACACTTTATTGTAACAAAATAAATCTCTGAATCACTGTTTATTTAGTTGTATGTGATCAATGTAAATAATCTTAACTATGATGTTTACTAAATTGCACAAAATAGAAAAACTATTTTTTTTTTAATTGGACAAGAAGATGAAATAAAGAAATGTAACATTCATTAAATATTTTCAATATATGTAACATATTATAAGAACATCATAAATATTTTTTTAATAAAAATCAATTGTCAAAATATTGATTGGAAACCATGTCCCTTGTGGCCATGTATATTTGGGTTCTCCCTGCAAATTTCCTCTGGAAAATCTTCTAACGACACAGGAATATCATCCACTATGGGCATCCTCTTTTTGTGGCAATATTGTACAAAATACAACAAACTAATATTATTCTAGCAACTTTCCCAGTTGAATACTGCATTGTAGCGCCAGATCTGTTCAGACATCTGAACCTCATTTTCAGTAATCCAAATGTCCTTTCAATGACACCCCTTGTGGTCTTGTGTGACTCATTGAACTGAATATGTTTCCTGAGTTGGGGTTATTATATGGTGTCAGCTGCCATTTATAACAAGGGTAACCAGCATCCTCTGTAATAAAAAAAAATACATATTAAACACTGTCAAAGTTTGTAATGCAATTGTTTTTCACATATATTAAACAATATCCATCAGTATAATTCTTCACTAATGTATCCAATTATATTACCTTTTTTTTTAAAGTATAGATGTTAGCATCAAATTTGTATCAATTACTAAATTTACTTTAGTTTTTTTTATAAAAATATATATATTAAACAAATTATATGTGTTTTTAATCGGTTAAATGGACACAATTATATATTACATAAGAATAACTAAAAATAAGTCAATTTGGCGCCATTTGAGTTTACCTAATAACCATCCCTCTGGCATCTCTCCATTCTCGAACTTTTGATACAGTCCAGTCTGCCTTAGGATTTAAGAATCATGACAGGAGCCAGGGTAATTGGATCTTACACTTATAATTATCATTTTTGGGTCACACACCATCTGTACATTCAGAGAATGGCAAGACTTTCTGTTCCGATAAATCTCCTCCCATAAAAGTGGCGGTCTTACTGCAATATGGGTACAATCTATGGCTCCAGGTACATATGGCATACCTGCCATACAATAGAATTGAGAATTTATAGATTGCAACTCTTCTGTGGTAGATGGTAGACAAACAAATTCTGGGAATATATACATGAGTGCACTGATAACTTTTGTTAGATGTCAAGAAAAGGCCAATTGACATGGCCTGAAACGATCCGGTGGCAAAAAAATGCAAGGCTGCAAGGAACTTGAGGAGTCCAGGAATAGCCATTGAACGTGCCATCACTGACTCTAGGAAATGTGCAATTTCAGCATATAAAGTCAAAATTGACTGACGATCCAGATGGAACCTTTGAATAACCTCTCTATTGGAAAGGCCATCTACAGTAACCCAAGGAAAGAATACACGCTGTACCCACATTCTCCATCTTCTAACAACATTTTCTATGACATCAGGTTCTCAAATCTGCCTTCTCCCCCTAATTTGCATCAGACGAAGACTATATAGTTAAAGAAGTGTCTCCATGGCTAGCACAATCGACAGTAATTAAAGATTATAGTCTATTAACCTTCTTTTATATGACTTGTAGGCATATATCTTATAGACCCTATTGTTTATTATTGTGCTTGCCACCTTTAAGCTGGCGAGAGATTTTTCATGAGCTATGTGCGGAAAAAGTAGCGCGCAGAGAAATAGATTGTTTAGTAATAACTGTTTATTGCGAGATATATGTCAAGCGAGGAATTTTATGCTACAAAAAAGTCTTGAATATAAGAGTTGCGGACAAGTTAGCTTGATACTTGTAAATGTCATTTTTTTAATGAATTCGGGGCATGGTACATACGATCTTCTATCCACACGCAGAAATTTAGATGAAAAAGCTCACACACATCTCACTGATAGATTAGTACATGGAGCCCCAAATGTTTAAAATAAAACACACATATCGTAAGGTCAATAAGTGTTTGGACATTGATAAAAAAAAATTGGAGTTGTTAGTTTTAATTTAAGGCTTTTTATATCCAAATTAGATAAATAATTTAGGAATTGCAGCATTTTTTATTTGTAGCCCCCTCCTTGCCAAGTAACCAAAAGTATTTGAACAAATGACTTGAGAAGCTGTTTCATAGCCAGGGGGCATATAAATAAAGCTCCTGAAGGCTCACCGGAAACAGAAGTTATGAAGCAATGGTCTAAAGACTGCTGCTCCATAACCTGTCCACTTGCTCTGAGTCGGCAGACAGAAATTAACCAGATCAAATACGATCAGGTTGATTGACACCCCCTGCTAGTGGCCAATTGGTGCAATGATAAATGCCAAGAGCGTATGCTGTTGGCATTTATCAATATGCAGCGGACATGATCCGCTATATCAGATCAGGTCCACTCGCACAATCATAAAAATGCCCTCAGATGTGGGATGTTTTCGCATTATATCAATTAAGCAGTTGTAAGCTATTGCCATGAACTCTTAATATGAGGTCCAAATAGCTGTCAAAGCTAGTAATTCTGGCCATTATTAAGCTGAAAAAAACAAGCCCATCAGAGAGATACCATAAACAATAGGAGTGGTCAAATCAACAAATTTTGTATATTTTTAAAAAGATGTTACAGATTAGTGAGCTCAAAAATACCCAAAAAATCGGGAAAACCACAAAAGACAACTGTAGTGGATGATGGGAAAAAAATCTTCATAGCATCTTACCAAGTCAAGAACACTCTTCAGGAGGTAGGCGTATCACTGCCAAAGTCTACAATCAAGAGACATTTTCATGAAAGTTTTCTTCACCAGAAAACATAAACAAGTCTGTTTATTTCTGAAAAATTATTTTTTGGACAGGTGAAAATAAGATCAACCTTTATCAGAATGATGGGAACAGAAGGGCATAAAGAAAAGAAGGAACTGATCTTTATAGAAATAATTTAACATTATGCGTAGAACATGGTGGAGGATGTTGACTTGTAACAGAAGCAATACATTCTGAAATCTATAGGTTTATTCTATTTGCTCAGATTTAGCCAAATGCTGCAAAACTAATATGACAGTGTCTCACGGTACAATATTTGGTACAATATTTTTTGTAAAAACCCTTGAATTAAAGCTACACTTCAATCACATTTTAATTGCTACATTTTAAATCCATTGTGGTGTTACTAGGAGTCAAAACTCTGAAAATATTTTTACTGCCCAAATACGTATGGACCTTACAGTATATTTCAGCAATTACCATATCCTTCTTCAGTTTTCTTTAATTGATTAAAAAGCATCAAACTTGGGGGGCGGAGTCTGGCCACGCAGGAAGATGGCCGCATCCTAAGAGGGCTCCTAAAACCCTTGCAGAGTTAAGATCACAATCCATGGCATAATAATCTTCCTACACCTGCTAACTCTGGGGGAAACCACCTAACACCCAAAGAGGACAATCGGACAAGCTTTATAGTAAAAAGCAGGATCCCTGTGGATATCGCCTGACAACCAGCCGTTCACGGACCCCTGCAGCAGCCTAACGCCATAACGGATCACAAGCGGCAAGTCCCGCTATCACTCAACTCCATTTGGCCCGCAGACAGATATTGAGGCTAAGCCTACAACCGGTGACATCTGTGACTGCATTGGCTCTGAGGCGGGAGTGCCCCGCGAGACAATTGGAAGGGTAAGAGAGAAGGGTTACAGGGGGGCAACTTTACTTAACGGAGCTCATCTACCACATAGAACTCCAGCCAGCATATACCCAACACCCATACCGGAATACTTGCACCTCACTTACCTCACACGGCAGCCAGTACAACTCTGCGGAGTAATATATAAGCTGCACGAGAGTGGCCCTGGGGAATAGAAAATGGCATAGCGCATATGAATGCAAACAACCCACGTCGCTCTCTCCTTACTTTAAATTTACAGATCCCTCAGCATCGAGAACTTGCTCTCAGAGGATAAGACAGTGTACATGCAAAACTGCAGGGATATATAAATATATAGAAATAAGCAGGAGACAGAAGAAGTATAAATAGAGCAATAGGAGGAGAGGAGAAAGAAATAAAAAACACATGCCGGGCCCAGTATACCTTGATACACCATAATCAAACAGCACGCAGGCCTTTGACATCCCCTGTACCTGAAATACATTAAAGAGCAGGACCTTGATAAACTCTCATGTAAAGAGTTCCCTGAAATCAAGTGCCACGGATAAAAGATTTTCTTTTTCTTTTTGTCAAGGAACCATTCTAAAAACCCATACTATCAGGAATCCTCTACCCAGCAAATAAAATAAGGGCTTTAACCACATTATGCAAGTCTTATGTGATGCCTAATAAGAAGCAAAGTAAAGCAGGGAAACCTAACACCTCCAAAACACTCAATTACTACTTAAAACCCACAGACTCCAGGCCTACTACCCTATCAGAGGAAATGGCTCACAAGCAGCCAAGTCTTGCTGCTCAAATCCCTCAGGAGGAGGCCCCAGTGCCCTCCTATGTCACTAAGCAGGACATTCAGCATCTATCTTCTAAGGAGGATATACAGGGTGTTCTTTTGGAAATGAGGAGCCTATTTGGTGATCTGCGTAAAGACCTCAGTGCGCTAGACCACAGAGTATCTGTAATAGAGGAGAGTCAATCATCTATATCATCCTCCATTCATAATCATACAACAGAACTTCAAAATCAGGCAGATCACATTCACTTCCTATCAGAAAAACTGGAAGACTTAGACAATCGCAACAGGCGAAATAACCTCAGGATCAGAGGAGTCACTGAAACAGTTCATCCGCCAGCAATCGAGGGGTATCTTCAAGCACTTTTCAGGACTATGAAAAATAATCCATCAGCAGCTGATATCCCAATTGAAAGAGCCCACAGAGCCCTACGACCCAAACCGCCGCCTAAAGCTCCCCCCAGGGATATCATAATTAAATTTCTTAACTACAAGGACAGGGAAGAAATCCTGAGATGTGCCAGAACAAACCACCCGGTTATTCACGTAGGAGAGGAATTACAAATCTTCACAGACCTTTCCCCAGCAACGTTGCAGAAGAGAAGAGAACTGTCACACATTACATCTCATTTGAAGAAACACGGAATACAATATAGGTGGGGTTTTCCTGTGTCCCTGCTAGCAACCAAGCACAACAGAACATTTATTTTCCGCCCTGGAATGGACCCACAGAAATTTTTCAAAGACCTTGCTTCCTCATCGAATGTTAGCAATGCCCTGACAGAAGATCTTCAGTAGGGGACTCCTTCCACTTCTTCCACTGTACAGCGACAGGTGAAGGATACCTGAAAATTCTCTAGCATCTGCTAATCCAGATATGGAATCTCCAAAAATCCTCTGTTGATACCAGAACTGTTTGTAAAAGACTTGTTTTTGAGACTCAAGCCTAGACTTCTCCTAGCACTGTTTTGGAGAAGTACTTATCCAGCCACATAATGGATCCTAGTGTAATATAAGAACATTTTCTCATGGTTATTGTCTGTTTTTGTTTTCCCTTTACAGGAGCTGTGTGATTTGTTTGATAGTGATCTTTTGACACTGTTTACTTTCTAAGTTTTATCCACTATAATCAATGCAAATGTTGATAGGAATTTCTCCTTTCAGGGGGATAGGTGAAAAGTACTTAAGATATATGCTAATCATACGTATTCACCTGCTCTATATGCCCAAGCTGTTTATTCCATTTTCAGATGTTCTAGCATTTAACTAGTATTGTGGTGTTAGATTGAAAGTTGTGACTGTTAACAATTTTAGGAAATGTGGAGTCTTCTATTTAAATGCCAACATCAAAATATTGTCAGTTATATTTGTTCCATTATTCATTATATGATTTGCTTGGTTTCTCTCTGATATCTATGAACATAACTCATCTACAGCTAGGTACCTATCTTAAATGGCACTTCCAATATTTTGATACTCCTATTTGTAATTACCCGTTGTTGATTCTCTCTTGTTGCACTACAATGTTACTATTTAGTTCACTGGCAGCTGCAGTCACCTATAGGTTAGGCTTCCTTCCAGGGAGTTCTGCCCCTAACATCTAGCAGTATATTGTAGCTTAAAATACAATAGATTGTAAGATCTCCCAACATTGGTGCTGATAGCTGAGCAGACCTGTAAGCTCTTCTTGGGTAAACTCTATTCCATGAACATCTATTAAGAGATTAGAGATTGAGCATCAGACCAAGTGTCCCCATGAACTGCTAATTTTATATTATGCTAGAATACATGTTTAGAGTAGCAAACTTGCACAGCCTAGATTCCATGGCTATCCTTGTCCTCGTCCCCTCTGTGACCTGCTCCCTGATGTCCTCTCCATCCTCACTTCCCCCCCTTCTTTCATGCACCTCTTAATGCCATGTGACATCAGTAAATCTACCTATGGATACAATATTAATCTGTAATGGGTTTACTACCCCGTAAGAATTTTTTTGATTTCCTTTTTCTCTTCGCTTTCTTTCTCTACTAGAGGACTGTAATCTTTAACTACCTCTGGTACAGACGCTCCCTCCCGCTCTCTCTCTTAGAACCCTGTATCTATACTTACTTCTCTAAAAGCTTCAACCTTTCCCCTCCCTCAATCCCTTTTTCCTTCTATTAAGACCCCCCATCCCCCCTTTTTTTTTCCCCAACCTACACCTCCACAATGCCCGCCAAAGCTAGTAGGTTCCAGGACCACTCAATACATTTGACGACCATAAACGCTAAAGGGCTTAACAACCCAGGAAAGCAATCCATCGCATTCCGAGAGCTGCAAGAATTAAATAGCCATATACTGATGTTACAAGAAACACACTTCCGTAAAGGAAAGGAGCCTAAGTGGT
The DNA here is from genome assembly GCF_027579735.1 of Bombina bombina. Lineage (NCBI taxonomy): Eukaryota > Metazoa > Chordata > Amphibia > Anura > Bombinatoridae > Bombina > Bombina bombina. The sequence goes on along the minus strand of NC_069499.1, from coordinate 783,808,680 downwards.
ACAACCCGCATTATCCTACAGCCTATTTTGCATCTGGCCCACTTAAAAAAGCGGGGGTGGGCATCCTCTTCCACAAAACGCTCCCAGTTCAGATATTCCACGTTGACAGGGATCCGGAGGGACGCTTCCTTCTACTTAAGGGTACACTATTTGGCCATCACATTACACTATTAAACGTGTATGCCCCTAATATAGTTCAACCAACCTTTTATAAAAAAATAGCCAACCTACTCCTTGACCATGCACAAGGGATCATTTTTCTTGCAGGAGATTTCAATCTCGCTCTAGATTCAGTACTGGACTCTTCCAGAGGGACCTATAACATCCCCAAGCTTACCCTGAAATCCATCAAAAACACCCTGCATGACTTAAAAGTACATGACATATGGAGAACGTTACACCCCTCTGACAGAGACTATACATTTTACTCAAATCCACATAACTGCTACACTAGGATAGACCACATTTTCACTGACTCCCACGGATTAACAATAGTTGATGCATGTACCATTGGACCTATCACATGGTCAGATCATGCCCCAGTTACATGCCGGATTCTCTGGCCTGACATCCCTATTTCATCCAAAATGTGGAGATTAGATGACACTCTGTTGGACAACCTCCAAATAGCCAATGACATCCAGAAACAATTACATGAATACTTCGAAATAAACTCTAATTCTACAGCATCCCACATTACTGAGTGGGAGGCACATAAATCAGTAGTTAGAGGTCTATTTATCAAACATAAGTCCAAAATAAATAGAATGTCCCGAGAAAAACACTCTGCATTATTAGAATCCATCCACTTCCTGGAACAGGAACATAAAAAAGATCCCTCAAAAGATTTAATTAAAAGCAAACTCTTAGACACTAGAGAGGAGCTCAACCGGTACCTTACTGAAATCCATCAGAGAAATGCACTATTCCTCAGGCAATACTATTTTGAGGGCGGTAACAAACCCGGCAAAATCTTAGCTAGAAGTATCCGTAGAAAACAGCTGAGCACCTACGTACACTCGCTCTCTACCCCCGATAACTTAGTTGTAAAAGACAGCCAAGGCATAGCCTCTACTTTCAGAGATTATTATAGTAAGTTGTATCATATAGACGCAACCCAGCCTGATAAGACTCCACTAACTGAGAGTATAAATGAATACTTTACTGATTTACATCTACCATCCCTAGACACAGAAGCAGCAAACTCACTATCTGCTCCAATCTCCATAGAGGAGATATCACAAGCCATTAAGGACATGCCGGCGGGCAAAAGCCCTGGCCCGGATGGCCTCACCTCTAGATACTATAAAAAATTTCAGGGTTCCCTTTCCACCCACTTACAAACTCTTTTTAACCAACTTCAAGAGACTCCCCTATTGTCAGAGTCCCTTCTAGAAGCACACATCACCGTTATTGCCAAGCCAGGAAAGCCGGCTGACAGACCGGGAAACTTTAGACCCATCTCCCTCATCAACCATGACATGAAAATTCTCGCCAAAATTTTAGCCAACAGACTTAACAGATATATCCCAGGGTTAATACATAACGATCAAGTGGGTTTCATCCCCAGGAGGGAGGCGAGGGATAATACCACTAAAGTAGTCCAACTGCTCAATCACGTTAGAGTCTTCAATATACCTACGGTGCTCTTCTCCACTGATGCAGAGAAGGCATTCGATAGGGTGGGATGGCCCTTCTTACGCCGGGCGATGTGTGAGATGGGAATTCCAAGGGAATTCTTAAACATGACCATGGCTCTTTATTCCAGACCTAACGCAAAGGTTAGGGTAAACGGCATGCTTTCCGATAAATTTCAGATATATAATGGCACACGACAAGGATGCCCCTTGTCGCCTTTGCTTTTTGCAATCTCCATGGAAATCCTAGCCCATAAAATCAGAAATAATTCTAACATCTCGGGAGTAACAGTGGGTGATACCGAATACAAACAGGCATTATATGCGGACGATGCCCTCTTTATACTAACAAAAGCAGAATCCTCTGTCCCTGAACTGTTAAAAGAATTAAAAGCATATGGCCAGGTATCCAATTTTCTATTAAATCTTAATAAATCCGAACTGTTGAATATTAACGCTCCAACTCAGTGTATACAGACACTTAGGAAGGAGCACCATGTATCCATAGCCAAAACTAACTTGAAATACCTAGGCATATATCTCACATCAACACCAACCGAGCTCTTCAAACACAACTTTATTCCCCTAAAAAAGATATAGAAAGGGACTTACTCACTTGGAAAAATAAACCCCTATCCTGGTTAGGAAGAATAGGGATCATCAAGATGAACATCCTCCCTCGGATCTTATATGTGTTGCAAGCGTTACCTATTCCCCTACAGGACAATTATCTTAATCAAATACAAAAACTTATTGACCAATTTATTTGGGCGGGGATCAGACCGAGAGTTCCAAAAAAGACCATGTTTCTCACAAGGGAAGAGCGGGGCTTGGGCCTTCCAAACATAGCTGCATACAGAAAAGCTATAATGTTACAAAGAATTGTGGAATGGTCTCATAACACTATAGATAAGGCGTGGGTACATCTAGACCGTCAAATTCTATCTGTCAATAATGTGGGTACTCTGGCCTGGTCTTCCCCACAAGACCGATCCAAAAACTCAACTAAATATATAATAACAGCAAGCGCCTTGGCTGAATGGGACAGGATGATTGCTACCTCCACCCATATCTCAACCAAATTTTCCCCCTTAACCCCAATTATTGAAAATAAAAATCTCCCATATAGTGCTTTAAGTAATCGTATTGGCCATCCATATCATATAAAAGAAGGCTCAATTCTCTACGTGGTTGAAAATAAACGGTTTAAGACTCATGCTCAACTAAAAGAGGGTTACAAGGAGATCTTTTCCCACTGGATGAACTATAACCAACTCATCCATTATATCTCCCACCATAAACATAAGACTGACTTTGGGAGGGAACTCACACAATTTGAAAAATTATGCACCTCACCAACGACCCCTAGACACCTAATCTCAGTATTATACAAACTCACCTCTGGGTTGATCACTACAGATGTCCCATCATATACACTGGCTTGGGGCAGAGAATTATCCCAAGACATAGACGCCGACTCCTGGAGACGAGCCTTCTCCCTGACAAAACGCTCTTCTGTTTCAGCCACTATTCAGGAAATTCACCTGAAGTACCTGACCAGATGGTACCTCACACCCTCCAGACTACATAAAATATTCCCAACTCTGAGCAACACTTGCTGGAGGGGTTGTGGAGAGGAGGGTACGCTCCTCCACATCTGGTGGTCCTGCCCTAAGCTACGCACTTACTGGGCAGAGGTCTTTACTGTAATCACAGATACACTACAGATCCAGGTCCCCCAAACTCCTGAAAGCCTATTGCTCTGTGAACTCCCCAAAATACAAGACAAAGCCAAACTGGCTCTCCTGTTGATAATGTTAACGGGAGCCAAAAAACTAATCCCTAAGAGATGGAAATCTCAGGAAGTACCATCTCTATCGGAGTGGAGACAACAGGTTTCTGACTTACTCATCCTGGAACGATACCAATACCTCAAGACCCACAAATTAGACACTCATGAATATATTTTAGCAATCTGGAACAAAACAATTTAACAGAAGCCACCTTTCTGCTTAACTTAAAAACTATAGGAAAGAAAAGGAGAATAGTACAGAATTTTTTTTAATTTTTTTTTCTCGCCCCTCTCCCACCACCCTCCCTCCCTATCCCTTTCCTCTCTCCCCCAATTTATTTCTCTCCTATTCACTCTTAATTTTTCATCCTTTCTCTCATGTTCTTTTCCAATGCCCTGGTCCCCTCCCGGGGGTATAGAAATCGATACTTGGGGAGCTACGACTGGTGTCTCCCTGGAATTTATCATTTTACCAGCACAAACCCATAGTGGGGGGCACAGGAACCCTGTGAGTTTATTGCAAGTTGGGAGGAGAGATAGGTAAGGAATAAAATAAAAAAAAAAAAAAAGAAAAAACATTCTTTCTCGGGAGGGCCTTGCAACCAGCTGTTTGGACCCTCTGCGATAACATCTTGATGTAATTGTTACTTATATACTTTGTCTTCTCTTTATTCAACTGTTATGTTATATACTGAATGCAAATTGTATATCATATTCATTGTATCCTGCAGTTACATCAATAAAGCTTTAAAATAAAAATAAAAATAAAAAAAGCATCAAACTTTTTTTTTAAGAAGACATAAAAAGATTTAAAGGGACAGTCTACTTGAATATTGTCATTGTTTAAAAAGATAGATAATGCTTTATTACCCTTTGCCCAGTTTTGCATAACCAACACTGTTATGTTTATACACTTTTTAACTCTGTGGCTACCTACCTTGGGCGCGATCCGATATACGGCGTAGTTTTCGCCGCAAGCGAGGGAACCCGCGCCGCCTGTAGTTTCACCTCGCACATCGGGGTATTACATATACCCCGCCAGAAGTTCCTTCCAGCGGAGCATCCTTCCAGTACAATGACTCCTCGATGAATGACGGTTCCTTTAAATGACGTCATCCAAGATGGCGTCTCTCGAATTCCGATTGACTGATAGGATTCTATCAGCCAATCGGAATTAAGGTAGGAAAAATCTGATTGGTTGATTTAATCAACCAATCGGATTGAAGTTCAATCCGAATGTGAGGTCAATTCTATTGACTGATCCAATCAATTGAAGTTCAATCCGATTGGCTGATTAAATCAACCAATCGGATTTTTCCTACCCTAATTTCCGATTGGCTGATAGAATCCCATCAGCCAATCGGAATTCGAGGGACGCCATCTTGGATAACGTCATTTAAAGGAACCGTCATTCGTCGAGTAGTCATTGTGCTGGAAGGATGCTCCGCGCTGGATTTCTTCAAGATGGAGTCGCTCCTCGTCAGATGGAAGAAGATAGAAGATGCCGCCTGGATGAAGCCTTCTGCCGGTCCGGATGTCCTCTTCTGCCCAGATAGGAGGAAGACTTCTGCCGGTCTGGATGTCCTCTTCTGCCCCATCGGATGATGGCTTCTGCCTGGATCGGATGACCACTGGTGCCCGGCTGGGTGAAGATGGCTAAAGGTAGGGTGATCTTCAATGGGGTAGTGTTAGGTTTTATTAAGGGGGATTGGGTGGGTTTTACAGTAGGGGTGTGTGGGTGGTGGGTTGTAATGTTGGGGGGTATTGTGTTTTTTTTTTTTACAGGTAAAAGAGCTGATTACTTTGGGGCAATACCCCTCAAAAAGCCCTTTTAAGGGCTATTTGTAATTTAGTATAGGGTAGGGCATTTTATTATTTTGGGGGGCTTTTTATTTTATTAGGGGGCTTAGATTAGGTGTAATTTTGTTTAAACTTCTTGTAATTTTTTTATTTTCTGTAATTTAGTTGTTTTTTTTGTACTATAGTTTATTTAATTTAATTGTATTTAATTTAGCTAATTGTAATTAATTAATTTAATTTATTTATTGATAGTGTAGTGTTAGGTGTATTTGTAACTTAGGTTAGGATTTATTTTACAGGTAATTTTGTAATTATTTTACCTAGGTAGCTATTAAATAGTTATTAACTGTTTAATAGCTATTGTACCTCGTTACAATAAATACAAAGTTGCCTGTAAAATAAAAATAAATCCTAAAATAGCTATAATGTAATTATTAATTATATTGTAGCTATCTTAGGGTTTATTTTAAAGGTAAGTATTTAGTTTTAAATAGCAATAATTGAGTTAATAATAGTAATACTATTTAGATTGATTTAAATAATAATTAAGTTAGGGGGGTGTTAGGGTTAGGGGTTAATAAATTTAATATAGTGGCGGCGACGTTGGGGGCGGGAGATTAGGGGTTAATAAATTTAATGTAGGTGGTGGCGGTGTAGGGGGGTCAGATTAGGGGTTAATAAATTTAATGTAGGTGGCGGCGGTGTAGGGGGGTCAGATTAGGGGTTAATAAATTTAATGTAGGTGGCGGCAGGGACCAGGAGCGGCGGTTTAGGGGTTAAAAACTTTATTTAGTTGCGGCGGGGTCCGGGAGTGGCGGTTTAGGGGTTAATACACTTTATTAGTTATTGCGGTGGAGGATTGCGGTTGACAGGTAGATAGACATTGCGCATGCGTTAGGTGTTAGGGTTTTTTTTGCAGGCATTTTAGGGAGTTACGGTGCTCCCATACTCAGCGCAAGGCCTGCTATGACTGCATTTTATGTCGAGGTGAAAATGGAGAAAGATTTCTCCATTTTCGCCACGTAAGGCCTTGCGCTGGATATTGGATACCGACTTACGACGCGGTCCCATGTTAGCCTATGGGAGTAAAAATTGCGGGCGACTAGTGAAATATACGGGCGTAACTTGTATGCTACGCCGTATATATGTGATACCAAAATAGCACAAAAACCGGCGTCGCTGGCTTTTGTGGGCGACGCTGCATATCGGATCGGGCCCCTTGTATCTAAGCCTCTGCAGACTGCTCCATTATCTCAGTTCCTTTGACAAACAGGAATTTTAGCCAATCAGTGCTGACACATAAATAACTCCATGGGAGAGCACAATGTTATTTATATGGCATACATGAACTAGCACTGTATACATTTTAAAAACTGTCAAAATGCACTGAGATAAGAGGCAGCTTCAACAGCTTAGAAATCAGTTTATAAGCCTACCTAGCTTTAGTTTTTAACATATAATACCAAGAAAACAAATAGAAACGTATGATAAAAGAAAAATTGTAAAGTTGTTTAAAATTGCATGCCCTGTCTAAATCATGAATGTTTAATTTTGACTTAAATGTCCCTTTAAAAATGTATATGTAAGCTCCATATTTTTTAGCATATAGGACACACCTTTATTAGGAATATAAGCAAAGAATACAGAAATATGGCAAGCTAATCTGACACACAGTGATATCTTGGAGGGGTTGCAAATTGTTTTTAAAGATTATAATTTGATTCAGTTATTGAGAGTTCTTCTATAACTGTGAAGCAGCTCTTAATTAAAGGGACATAATACTCATGTGAAATCACTTAAACGTGATGCAGCATAGCTGTATAAAGCTGACATGAAAATATCACCTGAACATCTCTATGTAAAAAGGTAAGATATTTTACCTCAAAATGTCTTCAGCTCACCAGAGTAAGTGCTCTGTGAACAGTTATACTTAAGCTGCTGCCAAACTGCAAATTGAAAAAAAAAAATAGACAATAAGCATCAGCATTGGTGATTTATGCTTTTTTTGCTTTGATCTCATGAGATTTCACTGAAATCTCATGAATTTTTAATAGTAAACTTCCTTAAACTGAATAGGAAAATAACATGACTGTGCCTGTACATGCCAGATGCAGACTCCCTTGCAAGTCCTGGGACAAGCATCAAGATTCACTACTTAAAGGGACACTGAACCCTATTTTTTTCTTTCGTGATTCAGATAGAGCATGAATTTTTAAGCAACTATCTAATTTACTCCTATTATCACATATTCTTCATTCTCTTGTTATCTTTATTTGAATTGCAAGAATGTAAGTTTAGATGCCGACCCATTTTTGGTGAACAACCTGGGTTGTTCTTGCTAATTGGTGGATAAATTCATCCACCAATTAAAAAGTGCTGTCCAGTGTTGTGAACCAAAAAAAAAAGCTAAGATGCCTTCTTTTTCAAATAAAGATAGCAAGAGAACGAATAAAAATTGATAATAGGAGTAAATTAGAAAGTTGCATAAAATTTCATGCTCTATCTGAATCACAAAAGAAAAATATTTGGGTTCAGTGTCCCTTTAAAGTCTCCTTACAGTGGGGTGTGAATACTTAGGACATTTTGAGATAAAATAGCTTTCTTTTTTTCCATAGAGATGTTCAGGTGATATTTTCAAATCAACTTTTTACAGCTATGCTGCATCACTTTCGAGTGCTTCAATAATTGGGTATATTGTCCCTTTAAGTCCATCTGGGCTGAGTGAGCTGGTTCCATGCTTTTCCTACCATTTATTTATTTTTATTTTTTCATTTGCTTTTTAAAAATTAGAGGTATATTTGCAGATTAGTCTTATGTCCTGAAAAATAGAACAAATACTACTAAAAAATACTAATGAATATACAAATGCACTGCACACATAGGCGTCCGGAGGGGGGCAAGACAGGGCAACTGCCCCCCCTGGATTCCTACCCCTCAGATTTTAAGTGCAAATGTAATATTACATTAGTGCTGACAGGTTGGAAGGCTGTCTGATTTGGCACAAATTCCCACCCCAGCTCACTACTCTGCCTCTATACTTCTTAGGTGCTGGCTTGGCTAGTGCCAAATGCTCCTCCCTGGCTGCTCTCAAAGAGGGCTGCTTCCACTTGGTTCCTGTTTTTTTGTTCCCTGGCCGATGTGCAGCTCCTCTTCATACATGTTGCAGCTGCGCTTAGGTCCATTATTAGGGACGCCAAGCAGACTCTGTAATGCAACACTAATGCACAGTTTCTCACACAGAGACATTAATTAAAACTTCTGGGCAATGAAAGTGAATGTCCCCTTCCACCGACACATCGTCAGAGCAAAGGAAACTTCAGTAAACTTGTGCAGATCCCAGCAGTAAAGTTAAGAGAATACTAGTTTTTAAACATCTTCCGCTATCTATGGAGAAATATTCAGGGTCTTTGGTGAATATAAAAAAAAAAAGTGTACTGTTTTTTTTTGTTTTGTGTTTGTGTGTTAGAAGCTGTGATAGAGAACTGCTGGGTTATAAGGACACCACCTACCAGCTTCCTACTAGCATGCACTGTTAGCTGTTACAATTCTGTTTCTCAGTCAGTTCTGCATCTCCTGTATTTGAAGTGCACGCCCCTCTTTCCCTCTCCCTTCTCTCTGCCCTAATGCGGTACTGCATAGTTGCCAACAGTCCCTGATTTCCAGGGACAGTCCCTGGATTTTGTTGTATGTCCCTGGATTTTTTTTGTCCCTGGAAATGTCCCTGAAAATCTCCTTTGCACAACATTTGTTGTTTGTATATATATATATATATATATATATATATATATATATATATATATATATAAATATATATATACACACACACATACACATATACAGATAGATAGATGATAAATAGATATAGTGTATTATTTAAATATAATTCATTCCTAACAGCCAATCGGAATTCGAGTGACGCCATCTTGGATGACGTCCCTTAAAGGAACCTTCATTCATCGTCTAGTCGTCGGAAGAAGAGGATGGATCCGCGCTGGAGGTCTTGAAGATCAGCCGCTCGTCATCGGATGGAAGAACATAGAAGATGCTGCCTGGATGAAGATGTTTGCCGGTACGGATGTCCTCTTCTGCCCGCTTGGATCAAGACTTCAGCCGGAGGATGGATGTCTTCAGCCCCCCGCTTGGGCTTGGATCAAGACTTCGGAGGCTCTTCTGGACAGATCGGGACCCGGTGTGGTGAAGACAAGGTAGGGAGATCTTCAGGGGCTTAGTGTTAGGTTTATTTAAGGGGGGTTTGGTTTAGATTAGGGGTATGTGGGTGGTGGGTTGTAATGTTGGGGGGGGTATTTTTTTTACAGGCAAAAGAGCTGAATTCTTTGGGGCATGCTGGTAAGGTAAAAGAGCTTTTCTATTTTAATTTTAGAATAGGGTAGGGCATTTTTTTTATTTTGGGGGGCTTTGTTATTTTATTAGGGGGCTTAGAGTAGGTGCAATTAGTTTAAAATTGTTGTTATATTTTTCTAATGTTTGTAAATATTTTTTTATTTTTTGTAACTTAGTTCTTTTTTATTTTTTGTACTTTAGTTAGTTTATTTAATTGTATTTATTTGTAGGTATTGTATTTAATTAATTTATTGATAGTGTAGTGTTAGGTTTAATTGTAGATAATTGTAGGTATTTTATTTAATTAATTTATTGATAGTGTAGTGTTAGGTTTAATTGTAAGTTAAGTTAGGATTTATTTTACAGGTAATTTTGTAATTATTTTAACTAGGTAGCTATTAAATAGTTCTTAACTATTTAATATCTATTGTACCTGGTTAAAATAAATACAAAGTTGCCTGTAAAATAAATATTAATCCTAAAATAGCTACAATATAATTATAATTTATATTGTAGCTATATTAGGGTTTATTTTACAGGTAAGTATTTAGCTTTAAATAGGATTAATTTATTTAATAAGAGTTAATTTATTTTGTTAGAATAAAATTATATTTAATTTAGGGGGGTGTTAGGGTTATGGTTAGACTTAGCTTTAGGGGTTAATAAATTTATTATAGTAGCGGTGAGGTGCGGTCGGCAGATTAGGGGTTAATAATTGAAGTTAAGTGTCGGTGATGTTAGGGAGGGCAGATTAGGGGTTAATACTATTTATTATAGGGTTATTGAGGCGGGAGTGAGGCGGATTAGGGGTTAATAACTTTATTATAGTAGCGGTGAGGTCTGGTCGGCAGATTAGGGGTTAATAATTGTAGGTAGCTGGCGGCGACGTTGTGGGGGGCAGATTAGGGGTAAATAAATATAATGTAGGTTGCGGCGGTGTATGGAGCGACAGATTAGGAGTTAAAAATAATATGCAGGGGTCAGCGATAGCGGGGGCGGCAGATTAGGGGTTAATAAGTGTAAGGTTAGGGGTGTTTAGACTCGGGGTACATGTTAGGGTGTTAGGTGCAGACTTAGGAAGTGTTTCCCCATAGGAAACAATGGGGCTGCGTTAGGAGTTGAACGCTGCTTTTTTGCAGGTGTTAGGTTTTTTTTTCAGCTCAAACTGTCCCATTGTTTCCTATGGGGGAATCGTGCACGAGCACGTTTTTCAAGCTGGCCGTGTCCGTAAGCACCGCTGGTATTGAGAGTTGCATTGGCGGTAAATTATGCTCTACGCTCCCTTTTTGGAGCCTAAAGCACTGAAAACGCAGCCATTCTGTGAACTCTAAATACCAGCGGTATTTAAAAGGTGCGGCCAAAAAAAATCATGCGTAGCTAACGCACCCCTTCTAATGCAAAACTCCAAATCTAGGCCCTAGTCTTTAAGATATATTTATTTATTTATTTATAAAATATTTTACCAGGAAGGATACATTGAGATTTCTCTCGTTTTCAAGTATGTCCTGGGTCCACAAAACATTGTATTGATACAATAGAGTACAATAATACAAAAACAATATTAATACATAACATATGCAGAATTTAACATAGAACAGGTAGGAAATATAAAATCAACCATGACAGGTGCATTCTGTTTTGAGATATGCAGAGAGGGATCTCTTAAAGGATTTTAGACTTGGGGAAGGTTTTAAAGTGTGCGGGAGGTCGTACCATAATTGTGGTGCTCTGTAGGAAACGGAGGATTGAGCTGCTTTCTTTTTGTATGGAGGCAGACTAAATAATGTACTGCTACTGGATCGGAGGTTATAGGAGGTGGGAACAGCCAGGGAGAGCATTCTGCTCAGGTAGGGTGGGAGCTTCCCAGAAAGGCTCTTAAACACAAGGCAGGAAAGATGGAGGGTGCATCTGGATTCCAGTGACAGCCAGTTTAGTTCTTTTAGCATGTCACAATGTTGGGTTCTGTAGTTACATCGTAGCAAAAAGCGGCAGAACAAGTTATACAGTGTATTAAGTTTATTAAGGTGAGTTTGCAGTGCAGGTGCATATACTACATCTCCATAATCCATGATTGGCATCAGCATTTGCTGTACAATCTTTTCCTTTACTGTAGGGCTGAGGCAGGATTTGTTTCTGTACAGGGCACCTAGTTTTGGATAGAGTTTAGATGCAAGTTTTTCTATGTGGAGGCCAAAAGATAGATTGGGGTCTAACAACATACCCAAGTATTTGAAAGAGTGGACTGCAGTCAGTGTGCCATTTGATTTTGTTTTAATGCGTAGATGGGACTTTTGTAGTTTGTGTAATTTAGGTACCGTTCCAAAGATCATTGTGACAGTTTTGTCAGGGTTTAGGAAGAGTTTGTTTTTTGAGATCCACTTTTCTACCTCTGTGAACTGGTCTTGGAGCACTGCCTCAAGCTGCGGCAGATTGGGTTTGTTTGCATAGATTACCGTGTTGTCTGTGTACATGTGTACAGTTGAGGATTTGCAGACATTTGGCAGATCATTTATAAATAATGTGAAAACCACACGTGACTGGGAGAGGGAAGGAGTCACTGTCAGAAATGGAGACATACTGTGATTGATCCGATACATATGATCGAAACCAGGTTAGCGGACGACAACCAATACCTGAGTTTTTTAGTTTGAGTAGTAGTATGTCATGGTCTACTGTGTCAAAGGCCTTTGCAAAATCAAGAAACATAGCTCCAGTTAGGTCTCCTTGTTCCATGCCAGTTTGGATGTCACTGCAAATGTTTAGGAGGGCAGTTGTAGTGGAGTGATTTGGGCGAAAAACTCGATTGAACATTGGTCATATAGCTAGATTGTTGGTAATACTCACATAGTTGCGTATGGACGCATTTTTCTAAGATTTTTGACAATACTGGGAGCAATGATATTGGGCGATAGTTAGTAACCATGGTTAACTCACCACTTTTATGGGTAGGCACTACTCTTGCAGTCTTCCAAAGTTTGGGTATGTATCCAGACACCAAGGATTCATTAATTAGGGTTGTGACAGGTTTAGCAATTGCTGAGCTTCAACAGCATTGCTGGGATTTGATCAGGTCCAGACTGGTTTTTCATTTTTAGATTATTAAGGTGTTTCTTAATGACATTGATGGGTACAGGTCTAAAACTGAACTTATCTATATTTGGTCTTTGTAGATTTAGTGGGGCCTAATCCACATTTGTAGTTTCAGGATGCGTGTCATTTATTAATTTGTCAATCAGGGTGGTGGAGCATCCAAAAAAATAATTGTTAAAGGCATTTGCTACTTCTAAGGGAAGTTGCAGGGTTTGGCAATCCACTTTGACAGTGGAGGGTTGGGAGTGGATTGGGGGAGTGTGTAAGTTATTTATGACTTTCCAAAACTTTCTAGGGTTTGATATGTTATTTTTCAGATTTTCACAGAAATATTGGGCCTTGGCCAATTTTGTTTGTTTAGTGCATATATTTCACCATTTTCTATATACGCAGTGATCATTCATAGAGCCAGTATGCTTGAACTTTGACCACAATAAATCCCGAAATTGGTACATTTGAATGAGGTCAGCTGTTATCCAATTCATATGAGCTCTCTTTTACTCTCACCTTTTGCAGCGGGGCATGAAATTCCAAACTTGTAGGAGTTCGGACTGAAGGAATTCAACTGCAGAGTCTAAATCTGGAATTAGGTTTAATCTGTGCCAGGGAAGGTTCTTAATGTCATTTAGAAATGATTGAAGATTAAATTTTTTGAAGGATCTGGTAATTTTAACCTTGGGAGAGTATTTAGTAGCCCTTATTTTGCGCAAGCAGTATACTAAGCAGTGGTCACTGAAACTGTTAGGGAGAACACCTGCCTCCTGGATTCGGTCAGGGGAAGTGGAGAGAATCCAATCAAGGAGGGTGTGGTTATGGCTTTTAATGTTTATGTGAGTTGGGGAGGAGATTAATTGCGTTAGCTGCAAAGTCTTAAATGGTGAGCAATAACTATTGTTTTTAGGATTCAGCCAATCAATATTAAAATCTCCAAAGACCAAAATCTCACTTTTTGGGGTTTGAGCTATGGTTTCACTAAGGAGATGGGCTATGTCAGAAAGGGAATGCACAGGGGAGCTAGGTGGACAGTAGATTCCTGCAACAATGATTGATTTACTGCATGGGATCTCAATTGTGCCAGAAAGGAAATCAAAGGTGGCAGGAGAGCTAGGTTTTTGTAAGGGGGTGAACTTTATGGAATTGTCAACATAAATTACAATGCCGCCTCCTCTTTTTGCTCTGTCAATTCTATGGCATGAATACCCATGTATAGCAATGGCAGAGTCAGGTATTTTTGCGGTTAGCCAGGATTCAGAGATCACAATGATTTTGGGCTTGTAATGTGAACACCATGCTTGCAGTGCATTGATTTTTGGTAGTAAGCTGCAGATGTTACAGTGCACAAAGGAGAGGCCTTTTTTAGCTGGAAGGCTAGGAATGGAATTCGTTGGGGGACCAGGGTTAGACTCTACGTCATTTGCAAGAGCAAGTAACATAAGGAATAGGAATTTCAACATCATTTTTGATTGGCCATAAAGGGAATGGGATACTTTATAATTTGTGAGGTGGGGGTAGGGGGACTGTTTTTTATAACTCTCCATCAGCATTCGGCAGATAAGTTATGGCAACAGAGTAAGACATGGTGAATGATAATTTTTTTCCATTTTGAGGTGTGTGCTTATAGCGGTAGTGATGTGAGCAAAATTGGAGTGAGAAAAGGGTTATTATGAATAACAATATGGTCATATTGGATTATGAAAACAAAAATATAAAGAAAAAAAAATTAAGTATATAATTTTGAGGTGTGATATATAGCTACTTGTAGGGAGAGAGGGTATGTATTATATAGGGTTAAGTGAATGGAAGGATGTGATGATCAGTGATTGCACCTGTCATTTCAGGAGAATAAAAGTTGTGTGGGAGACTATCTATAAATGAGCAAATGAGCAAATGTGCTTGGGGTGAGGGGCGGGGTGGGTGGGGTTTGAGGGGCGGGGTGGGAGGGAAATCATTTCCAGAAGTCTACCTGTTGCTTGCAAATGGCAGTTTCAACAGCTGAGTAAAAATCCTTGTATTTTCTGGGAGTTTTGGGGCAGGAATATATTTCAAATTAGTCTGAAGGAGAGAGATATATTAGGGTCCTGATAGGCCCATAAAAAGTGTTTTAAATGAATGGGCAGGGTGCATTTATGGACATTTGAGCTAAGGGTCATTCATGCAAAAAACAAAAGATCAAAATATTACAGAGATATGAGTGAGGTATTACAGGGGGTGAAATAAAACCATTAAACAAATAAATAGACAGTTATATGGGCCAGAGCTGCTTAAACTAACTTAACATAATGGGCAGACATAAAGTAGATAAAATATGCAATGTGCTAAGGGTATGTAAATTAAGACTAGCACAGCCTGTGATTTTAAAGTCATAATAATATATACATTTAAAATATGAAAATAAAAATAACCACTAAATATACAAACACATACAATAAAAACAACCTGGTAGATAAAATATAATGAAGATATAGTTTTCCAGAAATCTACCTGTTGCTTGCAAATGGCAGTTTCAACAGCTGAGTGAAAATCCTTGTATTTTCTCGGAGTTTTGGGGCAGGAATATATTTCAAATGAGTCTGTTGCTTGCAAATGGCAGTTTCAACAGCTGAGTGAAAATCCTTGTATTTTCTGGGAGATTTGGGGCAGGAATATATTTAAAATTAGTCTGTTGTTTGCAAATGGCAGTTTCAACAGCTGAGTGAAAATCCTTGTATTTTCTGGGAGTTTTGGGGCATGAATATATTTCAAATTAGTCTGTTGCTTGCAAATGGCAGTTTCAACAGCTGAGTGAAAATCCTTGTATTTTCTGGGAGTTTTGGGGCAGGAATATATTTCAAATTAGTCTGTTGTTTGCAAATGGCAGTTTCAACAGTTGAGTGAAAATCCTTGTATTTTCTGGGAGTTTTGGGGCAGGAATATATTTCAAATTAGTCTGTTGCTTGCAAATGGCAGTTTCAACAGCTGAGTGAAATTCCTTGTATTTTCTGGGAGTTTTGGGGCAGGAATATATTTCAAATTAGTCTGTTGATGCAAATGGCAGTTTCAACAGCTGAGTGAAAATCCTTGTATTTTCTGGGAGTTTTGGGGCAGGAATATATTTCAAATTAGTCTGCTGCTTGCAAATGGCAGTTTCAACAACTGAGTGAAAATCCTTGTATTTTCTGGGAGTTTTGGGGCAGGAATATATTTCAAATTAGTCTGTTGCTTGCAAATGGCAGTTTCAACAGCTGAGTGAAAATCCTTGTATTTTCTGGGAGTTTTGGGACAGGAATATATTTCAAATTAGTTTTTCTCCTGTCTGTTTTACCAATTGTTCTGAGGCTTGTCCACCTCCCATGCCTAGAGGAGGATGGGCTTCAGGTAATGAGTTTCTGAATTAATCTGAATTTGTCAGCATATTTTTTTTCCTGTTGGATTATGTTGCCATTTCGCCACCAATAATTTATGAATATAGTGAAAGCCATTTTTTCCCTTGTTTTTTTACACACAAATCCCATTTTAGTTGTGAATTTTACAAACATGATGTATCCTGCTACTATAAAAACCTTGTATATGCAGTTTAAGACTCCCCCTAAATACAACAGTAACCCCCAATGTAGACATGAATCTGGTTCCTAGTCACTTATAGGATACGATTTCAGTGCTGCCCATTTCAGATTACAGACCTGCAATTTTGCCAAATTAATTTACTTGACCCATGTTTTACCTGGAGTTCTTTAGAAGTAACTAAAAGTAGACACCCAAGTATACCACATATACTTATTGTAAAGTTATATAAAAAACAAAAATCCTCACATGAAAAAGTTCTGCAAAAAAAAAAAGACAAAAAAAAGTATATTTATATTCTTTTATTGTGTTGTGTTCTGGAAACATTAAGTGTATTTGACTTGGGCATTTTATCTGCATCTAAGGGGAGAACAATCACCATCTTCCAAAGGTTCTAACACTCAATGGAACATCTGTCCAGTACTGCTGCATTTCATGAAGTTTCAAAGCCAATAAGACTGCAAAACATTCCTGATTTTAACTTTATTGAACTTATCAGTAGAAGACATAATTACCTTGTATATAATGGTAAATGGCTAATGAGATTTAATACTGGTAAATAGGACTAGGGGGTATATTTATTACTCATACGCTGTCGGCATTTATCATTGCACCAGCAGTTCTTGTGAACTGCTGGTGTAATGCCGCTCCCTGCAGATTCACGGCTAATCAGCCACTAGCAGAGGGTGTCAATCAACTCAATTGTATTTGATTGGGGTGATTTCTGTCCGTGGCCTCAGAGCATGCAGACAAGTTAAGGAGCAGTGGTCTTTAGGCAGCTGCTTCATAACTTCTGTTTCCGGCGAGCCTTCAGGCCATATGGAGCTTGATAAATCGGCCCCTCGATCTAGCAAAACAGGGGAGAAAAAGGATCTGGGCATACTTATAACTATACTTGTGCAGCACTGAATTAGTTTTGGACAAATAATTTGGAACAAATATTCTGAAAAAATAGTTTTACAAAATATTTACGTCCTGAGCTATTTTGTATTCAGTTCATTTAAACTAACCGAATACTGATTTTTCTTTAACAATTACCTTTATTTTTGTTAAAACTAATATAAATGTTCTCTGTTCCTGTCACCTTTAATGCTTACCTTGAGTGTGCTGGGGAGCTGTGCTGTTCCTCTTCTTCTTCATAGACTACAGAGCCACATGAATACTTTAATTTGCATGGTGGATCGCTTCTCCTTTAGCACAGGTGTGTGTGGGAGGGTAACATGCTAATTTGAACCTTCTTCACATAGTTCAGGGAATAAATCTCCTAATAGCAATAAATATCCTTGATAAGACCTCACCTTGAGTATGGAGTGCAGTTATTGGGACCAATTTTATAAAATGGACATTACAGAATTAGAAAAAGTTCAGAGCAGGGCCACAATACTAATAACGGGAGTGGAGGAATTAAACTATGAAAAGAGGTTAGCCAAATTGTGTCTGTTTACTCTAAAAAAAAAAGGAGCTTGAGAAGGGGATATGATTATATTATACAAATATATTTACAGCCCATATACAGAGTTGGCTGAAGACATGTTTATGTTAAGACAATTGTTTGTGATAAGCCAGATCAGTTCACACATTAATGCTAGTGTAAATCTCCATCAATGTAAATGTTTTTTTCACTGTATGAGCAATCATCTCGTGGAACTTCTTGCCAAAAGAGGTAGTGAATGCCAACACCTTAAATAAATTTAAAAATGGCTTACATACATTTTTGGCTAAAATAGCATTTAGAGATATGATGTTTGTGTTAAGCGAGTCAGCTTTCTAATTGTATTAATGTAGGTTCAATTGACAGCTTATTTATTGATATAAGGTACAATCTGTTGATCTTGATAGACTTATGTCTTCTTTCAACCTCATCTACTATGTATGTTACTATGTTAGAAGATGGCAACATGATGTTTTAGATAGTAGATATTGTAAAAACTGATAATTAAAAGTACAATGCTGGGACTTTTTTATATTATTTTTAAATATAGTGCAAAAGATCTTGGTCACCAACAAACAAGATGAAACAGTAGTATATTAAATCCTGATAAATACAAGAGATTGCTTATAGAAATAAATAAAATTACAATAAATTACAATCACAAAAATGCAAGCATGAAATAAAAACAAACATTTTTAAAAAACATATATATAGAAATGTGATTGCTAAAT
The DNA here is from genome assembly GCF_027579735.1 of Bombina bombina. Classification (NCBI taxonomy): domain Eukaryota; kingdom Metazoa; phylum Chordata; class Amphibia; order Anura; family Bombinatoridae; genus Bombina; species Bombina bombina. Next base: position 783,790,317 of record NC_069499.1, on the reverse strand, counting down.
GCTATTTCTAGACATTGTGGTCATGATTTAAATTTTCCTGTGTTTGAGGCAGATCTCATTTGTAGTATAAGATACCAAGAATATGTCTATTAAATACATATACCTATGCACATTTCTGGTCTGCTCAATACAAATGCAATATGCAATAGCGATAAATATAGGTTTAACAAATATAGACCAAATATTAATTTCTTTCATGTAATTGGCAAGAGTCCATGAGCTAGTGACGTATGGGATATACAATCCTACCAGGAGGGGCAAAGTTTCCCAAACCTCAAAATGCCTATAAATACACCCCTCACCACACCCACAATTCAGTTTTAAAAACTTTGCCTCCTATGGAGGTGGTGAAGTAATTTTGTGCTAGATTTCTGTTCATTATTTAAGACCTCATTCCTTTTGCCTCTGGTCTTTTTTTCTATGTCAGAGGCCTATTCTGTTTGCATTTTTTCCCATTCCTGAAACTGTCATATAAGGAAATTGATAATTTTGCTTTATATGTTGTTTTTTCTTTTACATACTGCAAAATGTCTCAATCTGATCCTGTCTTAGAATCTACTACTGGAGTCCTGCTGCCTGATATCGGTTCTACCAAAGCTAAGTGACTTTTTTGTAAACTTGTGGTAACTGTTCCTCCAGCTGTGGTTTGTAATAGTTGTCATGATAAACTTTTACATGCAGAGAATGTTTCCATTAGTAGTAGTTCATTACATGTTGCTGGTCCATCAACATCTAATGCTCAGGATATTCCTGTAAATTTAAGAGAATTTATTTCTGATTCCATTCAGAAGGCTTTGTCTGCCATGCCGCCTTCTAATAAACATAAAAGGTCTTTTAAAACTTCTCATAGAGTTGATGAATTTTCGAATGACCGACATCATACTGATTTATCTATCTATGATGAGGATCTGTCTGATTCAGAGGATCCTGCCTCAGATATTGACACTGACAAATCCTCTTATTTATTTAAAATGGAGTTTATTCGTTCTTTATTAAAAGACGTGTTAATTGCATTAGATATGGAGGAGACTAGTCCTCTTGATATTAAAACTAGTAAATGTTTAAATTCAGTTTATAAACCTCATGTATTTATTCCAGAGGTTTTTCCAGTCCCTGATGCTATTTCAGATATGATTTCTAAGGAATAGACTGGGTACTTCTTTTACTCCTTCTTCAAGGTTTAAAAAAATTGTATCCTTTGCCTACTGATAGATTGGTGTTTTGGGAAAAGATCCTCAAAGTTGATGGGGCCATCTCTACTCTTGCTAAACGTACTACTATTCCTACGGAAGATAGTACTTCCTTTAAAGATCCTTTAGATAGGAAGCTTGAATCTTATCTAAGAAAAGCTTATTTATGTTCAGGCCAGCTTCTTAGGCCTGCTATTTCTTTGGCTGATGTTGCAGCTGCCTCAACTTTTTGGTTGGAAACTTTAGCGCAACAAGTATCAGATAATAATTTTTACAGCATTGTTAAATTAATTCAACATGCTAATAATTTCATTTGTGATGCCATTTTTGATATAATCAGAATTGATGTTAGAAATATGTCTTTAGCTAGAAGAGCTTTATGGCTTAAATCTTGGAATGCTGATATGACTTCTAAATCAACGTTGCTATCTTTTTCTTTCCAAGGTAATACATTATTTGGTTCCCAGTTGGATTCTATAATTTCAACTGTCACTGGGGGGATGGGAGCTTTTTGCCTCAGGATAAAAAATCTAAGGGTAAATTTAAAGCTTCTAACCATTTTTGTTCCTTTCGACAAAATAAGGAACAAAAACCTAGCCCTTCCCGTAAGGAATCGGTCTCCAATTGGAAGCCTTCCTCAATCTGGAATAAATCCAAGCCATTTAAGAGATCTAAACCAGCCCCCAAGTCCGAATGAAGGTGCGGCCCTCATTCCAGCTCAGCTGGTAGGGGGCAGATTAAAAATTTTCAAGGATGTTTGGATAAATTCAGTCCAAAATCATTGGATTCAGAACATTGTCTCTCAGGGGTACAGAATAAGTTTCAGAGTAAGGCCACCTGTGAGAAGTTTCTTTCTCTCACGCATCCCAGTGAACCCGGAGAAAGCGCAGGCTTTCCTGAAGTGTGTTTCAGACCTAGAGTTATCTGGGGTAATCATGCCAGTTCCTTTTCAAAGAAAGAAAATTCATTCAGACCAATTCTGGATCTAAAAGTCTTGAATCGTTATGTAAGAGTACCAACATTCAAAATGGTGACTATAAGGACTATAATGCCTTTTGTTCAGCAAGGGCATTATATGTCCACAATAGACTTACAGGATGCATATCTTCTAATTCTGATTCATCCAGATCACTATCAGTTCCTGAGATTCTCTTTTCTAGACAAGCATTACCAATTTGTTGCTCTTCCTTTTGGCCTAGCGACAGCTCCAAGGATCTTTTCAAAGGTTCTTGGTGCCCTACTCTCTGTAATCAAAGAGTGGGGTATTGCAGTGTTTCCCTTTTTGGACAATATCTTGGTACTTGCTCAGTCCTTATGTTCTGCAGAATCTCACACAAATCAACTAGTGTTGTTTCTTAAAAGACATGGTTGGAGGATCAATTTACCAAAAATGTATTTGATTCCTCAGCCAAGGGTAACCTTTTTAGGTTTCCAAATAGATTCAGTATCCATGACTTTGTCTCTAAACAGACAAGAGATATCTGAAATTCGTTGCAGCCTGTCGGAACCTTCAGTCTCAATAATTCCCTTCAGTAGCTATGTGCATGGAGGTTTTAGGTCTCATGACTGCAGCATCGGACGTGATCCCCTTTGCTCGTTTTCACATGAGACCTCTTCAGCTTTGTATGCTGAACCAATGGTGCAGGGATTATACAAGGATATCACAATTAATATCCTTAGATTCCAATGTTCGACTATCTCTGACTTGGTGGTTAGATCACCATCATATAGTTCAAGAGGCCTCTTTTGTTCATCCAACCTGGACTGTGATCACAACAGATGCGAGTCTTTAAGGTTGGTGACTGTCTGGGGATCTCTGACAGCACAGGGGGTTTAGAAATCTCAAGAGGCGAGATAACCAATCAATATTTTGGAACTCTGTGCGATTCTCAGAGCTCTTCAGTTTTGGCCTCTATTGAAGAGAGAGACATTTATTTGTTTTCAGACAGACAATGTCACAACTGTGGCGTATGTCAATTATCAGGGTGGGACTCACAGTCCCCAAGCTATGAAAGAAGTATCCCGGATACTTGTGTGGGCAGAATCCAGCTCCTGTCTAATTTCTGTGGTCCATTGTGGGGGCTTCCAGAAATAGATCTGATGGCATCTGATCTAAACAAGAAACTTCCCAGGTACCTGTCCATGTCCAGGGATCCTCAGGCGGAAGCAGTGGATGCATTGACACTTCCTTGGAGTTATCAACCTGCCTATATTTTTCTGCCTCTAGTTCTTCTTCCAAGAGTGATTTCCAAGATCATCATGGAGCAATCATTTGTACTGCTGGTAGCTCCAGAATGGGCTCACAGGTTTTGGTATGCAGATCTTGTTTGGATGTCCAGTTGCCAACCCTGTCCACTTCCACTAAGGCCAGACCTTCTATCTCAAGGTCCATTTTTCCATCAGGATCTCAAATCATTAAATTTGAAAGTATGGAAATTGAACGCTTAGTGCTTAGTCATAGAGGTTTCTCTGACTCAGTGACAAATACTATGTTGCAGGCTCGTAAATCTGTTTCTAGTAAGATTTATTATCGAGTTTGGAAGACTTACATTTCATGGTGTTCTCATAAATTCTCTTGGCATTCTTTTAGAATCCCTAGAATTTTACAGTTTCTTCAGGATAATTTGGATAAGGGTTTGTCTGCGAGTTCCTTGAAAGGACAAATCTCTGCTCTTTCTGTTTTATTCCACAGAAAAATTGCTTAACTCCTTGATATTCATTGTTTAGTGCAGGCTTTGGTCCATTTTAAGCATGTCATTAAATCAATCTCTCCTACTTGGAGTCTTAATTTGGTTTTGAAGGCTTTACAGGCTCCTCCGTTTGAGCCTATGCATTCTTTGGACATTAAATTGCTTTCTTGGAAAGTGTTGTTTCTTTTGGCCATCTTTTCTGCTAGAAGAGTTTCTGAATTATCTGCTCTTTCTTGTGAGTCTTCTTTTCTTATTTTTCATCAGGATAAGGCAGTTTTGCAGACTTCATTTAAATTTTGTTGTCCCTTCTTTGTGTCCACATCCTAAGAATACTTTGGAAAGATCTTTACATTCTTTGGATGTGGTGAGAGCTTTGAAATATTATGTTGAAGCTACTAAAGATTTCAGGAAGACTTCTAGTCTATTTGTTATCTTTTCTGGTTCTAGGAAAGCTCAGAAGGCTTCTGCCATTTCTTTGGCATCTTGGTTAAAGCTTTTGATTCATCACGCTTACTTAGAGTCGGGAAAATCCCCGCCTCAGAGGATTACAGCTCATTCTACTAGGTCAGTTTCCACTTCCTAGGCTTTTAAGAATGAAGCTTCAGTTGATCAGATTTGCAAAGCAGCAACTTGGTCTTCTTTGCATACATTTACTAAGTTCTACCATTTTGATGTTTTTTCTTCTTCAGAAGCAGTTTTTGGTAGAAAAGTTCTTCAGGCAGCTGTTTCAGTTTGATTCTTCTGCTTATAATTTAAGTTTTTTTTTCTTTTCCTTTATAAGATTAAAATTTATGATTTGGGTTGTGGATTAATTTTTTTAGCGGAATTGGCTGTCTTTATTTTTTATCCCTCCCTCTCTAGTGACTCTTGCGTGGAGTTCCACATCTTGGGTATTGCTATCCCATACGTCACTAGCTCATGGACTCTTGCCAATTACATGAAAGAAAACATAATTTATGTAAGAATTTACCTGATAAATTCATTTCTTTCATATTGGCAAGAATCCATGAGGCCCACCCTTTTTATGGTGGTTATGATTTTTTTGTATAAAGCACAATTATTCCAATTCCTTTGTTTATGCTTTTGCTCCTTCTTTATCACCCCACTTCTTGGCTATTCATTAAACTGAATTGTGGGTGTGGTGAGGGGTGTATTTATAGGCATTTTGAGGTTTGGGAAACTTTGCCCCTTCTGGTAGAATTGTATATCCCATACGTCACTAGCTCATGGACTCTTGCCAATATGAAATAAATGAATTTATCAGGTAAGATCTTACATACATAATGTTTAATATATCTAAAATTGCATCTTTGACTATTTCAGTGTTTTGCACATGAGCATAATAACAGAAGCATTCAGGAATACTTGCAAATATATAGAAAATTACGTTTTGCAGTTTATCAATTACCTTTAGGTATCAAATACAATAAGTGAAAAATGGTGGAGAAAATCTTTCAAAACTATTGGCAAAATGGATTGTGATTGCCAAGATAATGACAGTCCCATGTAAAAAATAGGGCTTTTTTTAAAAAAACAGCCAATATTTTTTTTTGATAAAAAAAAATAAAAAAATAGAAAACCCTGCAATTGTGATTGATCATACTTGAAAAGTACTTATTGGTGACAAACATGCCAAAAGAAATTTGAACAATAGATTGTGGTTAAGGCCCTAGTAAGCTAGGATCAGTAACACAAAGATGACAAGCTCTAATGAATTTGACCATGTAATATTTGCAGTACAATGTCCCATGAAGTGCTTCCTTATTAATGCACCGCTAAAGACTTTGAAATATGACTAGAACATCTTAGTTAAAAAAATATGTTAAAAAAAAAAAAAAAAAAACATTTTTAACCGTTATACTGCAATTATATTTAATCAATTTGTTAATAATCACCAGTGATCTGGATTTTCACATAAGTGTCTGAGACTAGCAATTAGCCGTATATTTCTTTAAAACTTATAACACACAAAAGAAAAAAAAAATCATTTGATTTCTTTGGAGTTCTGAAAATAGTGATAAGCCATGGTCCAGTAAATTACTGACAAACAAGTAACATGACAAACATCAAAAACTATCTGCATTCTGCATGACTGATAATTTTAGGAGGAAAACAAAATTTGTATTTTAAATTCATTAGTTGCATGCCTACATATTTGACTCACATCTATCTATCTATCTATCTATCTATCTATCTATAAAAAGTGAAGGAATTTATAAATTCTCAAATTCATATAAAAAAGATAGGGAAATTAAATAATTATTTATTGGGAATTTAAAATTAAACTCTTACAAAATTAATCTTCTGTATCAAAATGTTGGACTTTTTATTAAATGAAGAGGTCGAGGGCATGGATATTTTTGCATTGTCAGATTATTTCCAAAATTAAACTAAATTAAAATGCCCATAGGAGCTGATAATAGAACAGTAGGCAATTACCCAATGGAATTGTCCTTTATTAATGTGTATAGGCTTTTTATATAAAATATAAAATTATTATTCTTATGATTATCTTTCATTTGTAAAGCAATAATAAACTACAAACCATCCAACAGATACAGATTGGATACATTATATATCATTATTATTACAGAAATAGCATTAAATCAGTAGGCTGAGAGATATGAGGTTAATAACAAATCTTGCTCAAAAGATGCTTCACAAGCTACAGAAAATAGTAATCTTTTAAACATGGAGTGAGTGGAACAAATTAGGTTGTAGGCAGGCAGGGTAAATGGTTTTAACAGGGAGAGTGGGAGCCAGTGCACGGTTTTATACAGCAGATGATAAATGAGAGGTAAGGAAAATAAGGTGGGCAGCAGAGATGATGATTGATTATAAAGAGGGAGAGGTGGGTGAATGAGATGCCGGTTAGTTGGAATTCTGCAATAGTCAATTTTATTGATGATAAACTACTGGATTTGTAGTATTTCTGCTAATTTATGACTACATTTTTATAATTATCTGTAAATAGAAATATGAGATGGATCAGAAGCTTGAAAGAGACTCAGGGTTCAAATGTTACACCAAAAAAGGGTCCGCTTAAGTAGACATAGTTATAATATTGACAACATTTAGGTAGAAAATGGAAACACTTTGTGCATTGCTGTTATAGATGATAATTAGGTCATGATGTGTATATAAATATATGTATGTGTGTGTATGCACAATTTTATGATTATATGTTTTTGTGCTTTGTGTACAACATGAATTAAATTTAAAAAGAAACTGATGCATGGGGTGCACTTTATAATGTGGGTAGTGCAGTGTTGCTTTCTAAACAGTACTGAATTAGCTCAGCTGGCAGATAAATTTTGATTTTTTTTTCCATCCCAGCTTGTATATTGCTAAGAGAGAATTTTGAATGGCATTTGTTTTGGCAACTTGCCCCTTCAGGGAGAAGAAAATAAATATAACAAAAAAAAAAAAAAGAACACAAATAAGATAAATAGTAAAATAATTAGATGCAAACATAATACAGCTAAAAAGATCATTTTAAATATAGCTTCTATTTTGAAACACATCAGTGAAATATGCAGCATATTGCAATATACTGTACCGTAGCATCAAATGAAACATGCTCAAATTTTCAGTTTTCTGTAACTTTATCTTAATCCATTGTAACTTGTAAAGACATTGTCCATTGTTTGCACGACTGAAACAAACACATTTTGAACAAAATAATTGGAAACAGTATTGCATTTTTCAATTAAATCTGAGGGAAAAAAAGATTAAATAATAATAATTATAATAATAATAACAATAAAAAGAATGAAGGAAAATAATTATCCCTAAATTGCACCTGAAATAATGGACACACATGAATGTTTTTTTATTTATATTATTTTATAAGACCTTGTACCAGAAACTTAAAAGTGTAAGTTAAGACTATGATACTACAACAAATAAAATGGTCTTTTAGGGATTTTATAATTTTGTAGACCTTTTTATTATGTTCTTGGGATTACTGTCAGAATTCTTTATTGGTCAACTGCTTTAGTTGCTACTTAGCTTTATTTATTTATTTATTTATTCATTTATTTGCTTGCTTGTTTATAAATATTACAAAACTGATTTACCATGCAAGTGTACAGTTCACCCAAAGAGTGTAGTCCCCGATTTCTGTAATTTTCATAAGTTGCAGCAATATGATCCCATCATAAGACTATAACATATAAGTTTCTGTGTTCTTTTCATTGTCTTAAATATGAGTTAACTGAACTGTGTTAAATACATCAAATACATTGGTGAACAATATAGATCAATACACATGGGTGAAATATGGACTTGATCCAGGTGGCAAATCTTGTAAACTTGTACAGAGTATCAAATCTATAATGAAGAAAGCACTGAAAAAAAGTAATTGTGAAGAAAATCCAGTTGAACATTTAAATGTGTTAGTTTACAGTACATTTCTGATATTCAACATTCTTGCATCACTGCTGACTGGTTAATTGATTTGCTATTGCAGGGCTCGACAAACCCAGGAGCCAGGGAGCCACTGGCTCCTAAAATTCTACCCTTGGCTCCTACATTTTTGGGTTGTTCTTCATATTTCTATATACAAATAACACCATCTGGCTCCTAAATATCCTTACTGGCACCTAATTTTTAAACAAATTCATTGAGCACTGCGCTATTGAATTACAGAAGAAACTTTTATAGCAGAAAAGGAAAAAAATATTAATTTGGATTCTGGACACATTGCCTTTTTATTACCCCTGTGTATGACTCTACATGCCCTACTATCAGATCCTTATCTATCAGACAAAATCTCACAAGGATGGGTTATGTTCAAGGCTATATTGGTGTTTGGGTTAATGGTACTCAAAATCCTAAGATTTATTAGCATTGTACAGCAAATACAATTTGAAAGTTTTTTATATCAGTCTAAGGGCTAGTTTGTGAGTGGAGTACTAAGTGGAACATGCAAACAATAAGGGGTATTTTGCAGCTCTTTGCGTGCATCAAAAATAGTACGCACAATACGAAATAAAAGTAAATACATTCACTTGAGTGCTCTGTTAATTGTTATGCAAGACAAAAAAGTGTCACAAAACACATCAAAAATATACTAGAAAGTACATTTACTCTCATAATAACACTGTACGAAAAAACTTTAAAATAAATTGCATTGAAAACTTATAAGGGCTATATATACCTATACTTGTATATCTATTCCTATAGATATATAGGTATAGATATCTATTTTACATATAACAGTATTATGTGCACATGTTCAACTGCTTGGTAACACTAATTGCTAATCAGCCAATCACATGGCAGCAACTCAAAGCATTAAGGTATTTAGACGTGGTGAAGATGACTTGCTGAAGTTCAAACTGAGCATCAGAATGGGAAAGAAAGGAGATTTAAGTGACTTTGAACGTGGCATGTTTGTTGGTGCCAGGCGGCCTGGTCTGAGTATTTCAAAAACGGCTGATCTACTGGGATTTTCATACACAACAAAATCTAGGGTTTAATATCCAGTGAGCGGCAGTTGTGTGGACAAAAATGCCTTGTTGATATCTGAGGTCAGTGGAGAATGGGCAGACTGGTTTGAGATGATAGAAAGTCAACAGTAACTCAAATAACCACTTGTTGTAACCAAGGTATACAGAATACCATTTCTGAATGCACAACACATCGAAACTTGGAGCAGATTGGTTACAGCAGCAGAAGATCACACTGGGTGCCACTCCTGTCAGCTAAGAACAGGAAACTGAAGATACATTTCAGACAGGCTCACCAAAATTGGACAATAGAAGATTGGAGAAATGTTGCCTGGTCTGATGAGTCTCGATTTCAGCTGCAATATTCAGATGGTAGGGTTAGAATTTGGCATAAACAACATGAAAGCATGGATCCATCCTTCCTTGTATCAATGGTTCAGGCTGCTGGTGGTGGTGTATAGTGTAGGGGATATTTTCTTAGCACACTTTGGGTCCTTTAGTACCAATTGAGCATTGTTGAAATGCCACAACCTACCTGAGTATGGTTGCATCCCTTTATGACTTCAGTGCACCCATCTTCTGATGGCTACTTCCAGCAGGATAATACACCATCTCACAAAGCTAAAATTATCTCAAACTGGTTTCTTAAACATGACAATGAGTTCATTGTACTCCAATGGCCTCCACAGTCACCAGATCTCAATCTATTAGAGCACCTTTGGGATGTGGTGGAACGGGAGATTTGCATCATGGATGTGCAGCAACTGTGTGATGCTATAATGTCAATAACGACCAAAATCTCTGAAGAATATTTCCAACACCTTGTTGAATCTATGCCACAAAGAATTAAGGCAGTACTGAAGGCAAAAGGGGGTCACATACGGTACTAGCAAGGTGGCCAGAGAGTGTATTATATATATATATATATATATATATATAATGATAAAAAGTAAAAACAAATCTATGTGAAGAAACATGTGGCGAGATTACAAGTCTTGCGTTAGGGTTAAAAGCAGCGTTAAGAGGTCCTAACGCTGCTTTTTTCCTAATGCTAGTATTACGAGTCTTGAAATGACAGGCTCACTGCTCACTTTTTTGGCCAGAGTCGTTAATACCGCAAATCCACTTACATAAATTGCGTATCCTATATTTTCAATGGGACTTGCAAAACGCCAGTATTACGAGTCTGCAAAAAAGTTAGCGGTACAGCCTCTCATGTCAAGACTGATACCGCATTTAAAAGTCAGTAGTTAAGAGTTTTATGTGCTGACACCGTAACATAAAACTGTTAACTAAAGTGCTAAAAAGTACACTAACACCCATAAACTACCTATTAACCCCTAAACCGAGGACCACCACCCACATCGCAAACACTAAAAAAATGTTTTAACCCCTATCTGCCACCCTCCCACATCACAAACACTAGTTACATTTTATTAACCCCTAATCTGCCATCCCTAACATCGCCAAAACGTACCTACATTTATTAATCCCTAATCTGCCGCCCACAACGTCGCCGCCACTATATTAAATTTATTGACCCCTAAATCTAAGTCTAACCCTAACACCCCCCTAACTTAAATATAATTTAAATAAATCTAAAGAAACTAACTACAATTCACTAAATTATTCTGGAAGTAGCAGAAAACAGAGCGCAACCGCAACTCAAGGTAAAAGCTTTAATAAATTATTTGGCGCTATAATACAAGTTGCACTTACAGGATCACAATAAAAGTAATGCCTTAGACCAAATACTCTGACAGCAACCCGGCTTCTTCACAGCTGATATCACTTCCGGCTGAGTTCCGTGCTTACTTAAAGGTTTAGTCGATTGTCAATAGTAATTTTGACGATAAGTCTTTGTAACACTCGAGCTTGTAGCAACAACTTGACTGTCTTTGTTTTTTGTCTGTAATAACGTCCTCCATGTCTACGCATTTTGTCCGACTCATACAGACTTTTTCAAGACTCTGGACTCAGATGATTTTGATAGAATTCTATCAGCCAATCGGAATTAAGGTAGAAAAAATCCTATTGGCTGATGCAATAGGCAGCCAATAGGATTGCAATCTAAATAAAACCTACTATTAATAACTAAATAATTCCTATTTAAAACTAAATACTTATGATAAAATAAACCCTACGCTAGCTAATAGTTACATTGTAGCTAGCTTCGGGCTTATTTAGGGTTTATTTTTATTTTACAGGCAAGTTTATTTATTTTATCTAGGTAGAATAGTTACTAAATAGTTAATAACTATTTAGTAACTATTCTACCTAGATAAAATAAATAAACTTGCCTGTAAAATAAAAATAAACCCTAAATAAGCCTGAAGCTAGCTACAATGTAACTATTAGCTAGCGTAGGGTTTATTTTATCATAAGTATTTAGTTTTAAATAGGAATTATTTAGTTATTAATAGTAGGTTTTATTTAGATTGCAATCCTACTACCTACTACCTAGTTAAAATAAAGACAAATGTACCTGTTAAATAAAACCTAACTTAAGTTACACTAACACCTAACACTAGACTACAATTAAATAAATTACCTAAATTAAATACAAATAAATAAATTAAATACAATTACCTAAATAACAAAAAAAACCACTAAATTACACAAAATAAAAAACAAATTACAAGATATTTAAACCAATTACGCCTAATCTAATAGCCCTATCAAAATAAAAAAGCCCCCCAAAATAAAAAAACCCTAGCCTAAACTAAACTACCAATAGCCCTTAAAATGGCCTTTTGCAGGGCATTGCCTCAAAGAAATCAGCTATTTTACCTGTAAAAACAAATACAAACAACCCCCCCAACAGTAAAACCCACCACCCACACAACCAATTCCCCAAATAAAACCCTAACTAAAAAAACCTAAGCTCCCCATTGCCCTGAAAATGGCATTTGTATGGGCATTGCCCTTAAAAGGTCATTTAGCTCTATTGTGGCCCAAACCCTAACCTAAAATTAAAACCCACCCAATAAATCCTTAAAAAAACCTAACAGTTTTGAAGACTGGACATCTATCCTCAACAAAGCCGGGAGAAGCCCTCAACGAAGCGACAAGAAGTCCTCAACAAAGCCGGGAGAAGTCTTCATCTAAGCCGGGAGAAGTGGTCCACCAGACGGGCAGAAGTCTTTATCCAGACAGCATCTTCTATCTTCATCCATTCGGCGCGGAGCGGGTGCATCTTCAAGACATCCAACACGGAGCATCCTCTTCTTTCCGACGACGAACGATGAATGCCGCTTCCTTTAAATGACGTTATCCAAGATGGCATCCCTTAGATTCGGATTGGCTGATAGAATTCTATCAGCAAATCGGAATTAAGGTTGAAAAAATCCTATTGGCTGATACAATCAGCCAATAGGATTGAACTTCAATCCTATTGGCTGATTGCATCAGCCAATAGGATTTTTTCCCCCTTAATTCCGATTGTCTGATAGAATTCTATCAGCCAAGCATTATGTAAGGGACGCCATCTTTGATGACATAATTTAAAGGAACCTTCATTCGTTGTTAGTCGTCGGAAAGAAGAGGATACTCAGCGTCAGATGGATGAAGATAGAAGATGCCGTCTGGATGAAGATTTCTGCCCGTCTGGAGGACCACTTTTCTCGGCTTCGATGAAGACTTCTCCCGGCTTCGTTGAGGACTTCTTGCAGCTTCGATGAGGACTTCTCCCGGCTTCATTGAGGATGGATGTCCGGTCTTCAAAACTGTAAGTGGATCTTCAGGGGTTAGTGTTAGGTTTTTTTAAGGGTTTATTTGGTGGGTTTTATTTTTAGGTTATGGTTTGGGCCGCAATAGAGCTAAATGCCCTTTTAAGCCCAATGCCCATTCAAATGCCCTTTTCAGGGCAATGGGGAGCTTAGGTTTTTTCTGCTAAGGTTTTATTTGGGGGGTTGGTTGTGTGGGTGTTGGGTTTTACTGTTGGGGGGTTGTTTGTATTTTTTTTTTTTTTTCAGGTAAAAAAGCTGATTTCTTTGGGGCAATGCCCCGCAAAAGGCCCTTTTAAGGGCTATTGGTAGTTTAGTTTAGGCTAGGGTTTTTTTATTTTGGGGGGGCTTTTTTATTTTGATAAGGCTATTAGATTAGGTGTAATTAGTTTAAATATCTTGTAATTTGTTTTTTATTTTGTGTAATTTAGTGTTTATTTATTTTTAAATTTAGGTAATTGTATTTAATTTATTTCATTGTATTTAATTTAGGTAATTTATTTAATTGTAGTGTAGTGTTAGATGTTAGTGTAACTTAGGCTAGGTTTTATTTTCCAGGTAAATATGTATTTATTTTAGCTAGGTAGTTAGTAAATAGTTAATAACTATTTAGTAACTATTCTACCTAGTTAAAATAAATACAAACGTGCCCGAAAAATACAAATAAACCCTAAGCTAGCTACAATGTAACTATTAGTTATATTGTAGCTATCTTAGGGTTTATTTTATAGGTAAGTATTTCGTTTTAAATAGGAATTATTTAGTTATTAATTGAGTTATTAATTGTAGGTTTTATTTAGATTTCTTTTAATTATATTTTTTAGGGTGTGTTAGGGTTAGGGTTAGACTTAGGTTTAGGGGTTAATAAATATAGTATAGTGGCGGCGACGTTAGGGTGGCAGATTAGGGGTTAATAACTGTAGGTAGGTGGCGGCGGCGATGTTAGGGGTGGCAGATTATGGGTTAATAATATTTAACTAATGTTTGCGAGGCAGGAGTTTAGGGGTTAATATGTTTATTATAGTGGCAGCGACATTGGGGGCAGGTGATTAGGGCTTAATAAATATAATGTAGGTGTCTGCAATGTTGGGGGCAGCAGATTTACTGGTTAATAAGTATAATGTAGGTGGCGGCGATGTCCGGAGTGGCAGATTAGGGGTTAATAAATATAATGTAGGTGTCGGAGGGGTTAATAAGTGTAAGATTAGGGGTGTTTAGACTCGGGGTTCATGTTAGGGTGTTAGGTGTAAACATAAAATGTGTTTCCCCATAGGAATCAATGGGGCTGCGTTAAGGAGCTTTATGCTGCTTTATTGCAGGTGTTAGGCTTTTTTTCAGCCAGCTCTCCCCATTGATGTCTATGGGGAAATTGTGCACGAGCACGTACAACCAGCTCACCGCTGACTTAAGCAGCGCTGGTATTGGAGTGTGGTATGGAGCTCAATTTTGCTCTACGCTCACTTCTTGCCTTTTAACGCTGGGTTTAGAAAAACCTGTAATAGCATCGCTGTAGGGAAGTGAGCGGTGACAATAACGTGCAAGTTAGTACCACACCCCTCATAACGCAAAACTCGTAATCTAGCCGTATGTGTTGTTTATCGCATAATATAATTTTAAATATTTGATTAGACAGGGGTATTATTAGGTTAGTTCTGGCCTTGGTTTAAGAGCCATATCTGAGGCCAATTTTGTGTACTCAAGCATACAAAGCCATCTTCTTTCCTTGAAGCTATGTCTGTATTGCCTTCAAGAAAAAAATCAAATTTTAGAGAAAGTCAACTTTTTTTTTTTGCAATATAAGTTAGCATTTTTTAAAGTACAGTTATACACCACTAAAAACCACATGGGTTGTTCCATTGACTAGAAAGTCTACTTTTTTGTCACCCATTAACCCAACATATTGCAAATAAATATAATTATTGATTTGCATCTTAGGCATAAGCGACTTAGCATATTATTAGTGTATTATTTCTATAATTAAGAAAGAAGAAAGATTTGTTTTGAATATTCATACAAAGGTCAGCCGTGAGTAAGATAACATTAATTTGTTTGTGATGAACTTTAACATGGAATAACTAATGAAATCACACAAACTATACTCAAATTAGTTAAATGCGAATGACACTCACATTTTCACTTGTGAAATAAAGTACCTGTTTATTTTTGTATACAAATACCTTTTTCCTCTAAAGATGCTTTTGTTAATGACAATAAGAGATTTTAAGATGGAAGCTTTATAAATGCAGTACAATATAGATCTAGACATCTTGAGCACACTTTTTTTTTTCAATTGAAAAATGACATGCAGGGAATACTAATTATATGCAAATAATGATACCTACATTTTTTTTCTACTGAGTAGAACAGTTGTGGAATGTAATTCAAACTGTATATATTAAACAAGCATAGAGCAATGTTAGCTGGAAACTTAATTGCTTCATGTAATGTCACTGAACAATGATCTTGCTGCTTTCAAAACATGTTTGTAATTTACTCTATAATTCTGCATTATTTTCTCACTGAATCGTATTGTTCTTGCAGTGGGAGCAAACAACTACCAAGTAGCATGTTGCAAATGAGGCATGAAATCCCCGGTGACTACTGGGGATAAATGCCTTGATTAAATAAATGTGCATATGGTGATCAATTGCCCAAGTCCTCTTGCTTTATTTACATTGATATTTTTTAATCTAATGTTGCATGTTAACTACTTATTGTGTCCTGTAAAGTCTAATATTTGTAACCACTTTTAGGGCTGGTAAAGAAAGCTTAAAAAGACATTAAAAACCTCTTAGTTTTATGTAAATTGTTGCTTGTCCAGCAATCCTTAGAGTGGCTGGTTTAGAGCAATTTGCAGCATTTTGAAAACCTAGGTTACAGAATTTGCTTTTTGGCCTGTCTAGGGAGCGTGAGAGAAAGCACTTTTTTTGTTTTACCTAAAGGTAGGATGTGTTTAAAATCCCTATAAACATTTATCAGTAGATACAAACATGTTATTCCATGTTAACAAATGTCAATTCACATAGCTATAAGTTGCAATAAAGTTATAAGCCAATCCCTGACAAAATAGAAATATCAAAATTTAAGAAATACATCTTATAATTTGTGATTCCTAGTTCATATAGAGTTATTTAGGTTCTTGAAATAGGAATTAAACTCCATTTACACAGAAAAATACGTAAAAGAATAAATATCCATTTTAACAAAATAACACTTATTTAGTCATAATTAATGTTATAAACAAGTGTCCTTAAAGGGACATGAAATACAACATTTTTCTTTTTCTTATTTTTCATGATTCAAATAGAGCCTGTGATTTTAAACAACTTTCCATTTTACTTATTGTATCCAATTAGCTAAATTTTCTTATCCTTTTTGACAGGAGCAGCTGTGCATTACTGGGAGTTATCTGAAGACATCTGGTGAACCAATAAAAAAAGGCATTTTTGTGCAACCACCAATCAGCAGCTAGCTCCCAGTAATGCATTGCTGCTCCTGAGCCTATCTAGATATGCTTTTCAACTAAGGATAACAAGAGAATGAATCAATTTAGATAATACAAGCAACTTGGAAAGTTGTTTAAAATCACATGCTCTATCTAAATCATGAAATAATTTTTTGGGATTTCATGTCCCTTTAATCTATGAAATAGGAATTTGAAGTTTATATCACAGTGTAGGTGAAATGTATACTTTCCAATGATTCCTTTAAAAATCTCAAAATAATTTGGATAATTAATGCTTTACTTTTCTTGTTAGTGTTTCACCTGTAAAAGAGTGTATGTAACACATCTTTTGGTGCAGTAGTACTTAGTTAATAAATAGAGAATTGTAGATGAGTTCCCAATTTCAATGTTTATCAGAATTAATGAGCATATAGCATGATCTGAAACATCCAGTAGAATTTACAAAACAGGAACAGAGCTATATACTAGCTGTCTTCTCTAATAAACTGGATTTTACCATCATTTTGTTTTTATACATATGTGATTTATATCAGCCTGTAATGATCTCTGTTTTTTAAAAGATTATTACATTAAAATTTCTGAATGCTCTTACAAACCCACCAAAAAATAGTGACTTTATATGGGACAGTAGTTATCTTGACATTTTTATGTAAAATGTTTTCCTATGCATAATGAAACAACTTTGCAGTATACTTTCATTATTTATTTTGCCCACTTAACATTACATTTAACTCTGAAAATTGTGTTTTTTGTGTGATTCTCAAAACTTGAAATGTACCTGGCTAATGTCTGATGCTTAACTCTGCTACAAATGTTTCTTTTCTTCATAAATGGAAAGAGTCCACAGCTGCATTCATTACTTTTGGGAATTCATAAGCTTGCCACCAGGAGGAGGTAAAGACACCCCAGCCAAAGGCTTAAATACTCCTCCCACTACTCTCATCCCCAAGTCATTATTTGCCTTTCGTCCCAGACGGAGTTTTAAGTAGTCCTGTCAGCCTTTCAGTGAAAGCATGGATGAAAGTTAGAGTCCGGAGATGCAGGGAGAGTCTTTCTGCAAAATCATCCCGACTCATTTTAACAACTCCACAAGCAATCAGCATTGACGAGTTTTGCGGCCTGCCATGGCAGAGGTGATGCTACTACCTGTCACATTTGAAGGACGGTGTTCCTGTTCCACGGCGTAGATTTTGGTAAGATAGTTTCATTTTACTTTTGTCATGATTGTATTGTATTACAAATGTTTTCCAGAGAGGCTACCACCTTGTGGGATTAACAATAAATCAGGGTCTCAGTGAGGCTCCTTTTGTATCTTGGAATCAAGGGTTAATATCAAATGAGGGGGGGTTATTGAACAGGGTTTTTTAAAAATCATGTTTGTTATGTGTTTCGAACTGCTTATGTGTAGTGTTACTTAGGCTCATGGCTTTGTGGAACATAACGGCCTTTGGAAGTGCCACGGCCTTTAGGATCGGGCACGCATTTTCTGGACTGCACGGTTCACGATGTAACCGGGCGTGGTCACATTTTTTACTCCATTTCCGCATTCCTGACCATGTGGTGATGGAGAAATTCTGATCTGCTGGTGTCAGGATCTTAGGAGGTGGTGAGTGCCCTAGCCATTGTGGGTGTCAGGTGCCGTTTAAGTTTTTGGTCCATTTTATCAATATCCTAGCTATGGCGGAGTCTGATATTGTTGAGAGGGACGTCTCTGTTTCAGTTCCTACTCCTTGCGCAGAATGCGTATTGCCCCAGATGATATTAGCCTATGAGTTATGTTCTGAATGACATATTAGAGTGCTCAATTCCTCGGGATGGTGGAATCAAGGGGCCACTGAGCCATCCGCCTCTGGGGCCTCTGTTCTCCGAGTGGCGAGTTCCCTTCCACCATCGCTTACTACACATGCAGGTAACCCAGACTTTGCTTATCCTTCTCCAGAAGGTAGCTTCTTCCCACCAGGGGTTTCGGCACAATGTTACATGTCCATAATTTTGGCACTGGCGCATATGCAACTTCCAGAAGTTGGTTTTAGATACTGTTTGTGTTCCATTATCCAAGGCTCTTCAGGCATGGGGTGGCCTGTTCAGCCCTCTGGGGGAACGACTGTACCTGAGGCCTCAGGGGGTCACTCTTCGGGCCAGAGTTGTATTTTGCTCCGGCAGGGGTATGCTGTGCTTTTTCAGTATAGACTGACGTGCCTTTGTGTTTTTTTTGTTTGTTTTTTTAATAGTTTTTATTGCGGTTTTGAAAAATGTTACAAACAAGGGTCATCTTTAGACAATAATAACATGATAACAAGATAACAATAAGACATACATTATTGAGGGATTAACATAATCTAATAGCTGAGAGGTAACAACTCTGGACACAGAGTCAGAGCCTTTCTGGAGAGATGTATGTACTATAACCATGAAGTATATAGCTATGTCCAAATTCCAACTGCCTACGTGGAAATAAAGGGAATCTACAATATGAAGATGGAAGTGATATTCCAAAACATGGCTAGCTTGTATGTCTATAAAAAAGATGATGGATTTTATAATGAAACCTCTATTTTATATTATATAGATAGGAAAAATGAAACATTATCCCCTCCTGGCCAGAAAGAGCTTTCATACAGTTATCTATTCAAATAAGATTGGGGTAAGAGGGGAATTAGCTTTTTTTATCTTGGTCACTCATAGACCACAATATACAAGGAAGGGGGAAAGGAGTGCAGCGGGCAAGAGCCGCTCTAATTGAAGTAAGGGGGGGCGGAGCCATTTAGAATGTCAAAGTAGTAGAGTGGAGAGCATAGATGCAGGTCCCACTACATGGCTAGGAAAAGTGGGCCCCATAATGAGCATTATAAAAAAACAAATAAGTCATGTACAAATATGTTAAATAAGGTCTGTTGGGGTCCACTAATACATCAGTACCATAATTATGCAAGGGGACTACAGTATAATGTACATATTTAGGACAGCAATGACACAGGGCATGTTAGCCGATTGCAGGCAGTAAAACACCCAAGGACATAGGAGAGTAAGCGTATTAAAGTATATGGGTAGAGTCTATATATATTAGCAAAGTTTGCTATCGCTATATGCCAGGATTAGATAGTGAAATAGAAAAAGCTGTATTGGGGAGTCATTGATACAGTGAGATAATAGGATAAATATCACATATATACAGCTAGGTATTAGATCTATATCAGACTATAATATACATCTGTGAATTAGGCCTCTAAAACACATAATGTGGAAAATGGCTCTGACATATCAAACTGAGTGTTAGATCATACATAAAAGATAAATCTGTAATACAACAGTAACTAAGAATAGCATATCACATCAATTCCAATGCAAAGTCATGACACATAACAGTTTATTAAAAATATCAGAGTCGGGGGCGGAGCCAACAGCCATGGAGAGAAGTCGCATTTGCTATGGGCTCTGACCACAGTCTACAGAAATAAACGAGAAAAACCATGAAATTACCTCTATATAGAATACCATCTACGCTCAAGAACGGCAGGGAGGTGGATAAAACCTTTGCTTTACTTGTTGGGACCAAGTATCCCCTATAACCTACACATAACGGAACTGAATTCTGCGGCCTAGACGACATCCACGTGGATAGTTTTTACTAAAGGAGATACAGAACTCTGAAACCCTTTTGGCAACTGACCACTGCTACCCCAATACAAGAGCAAGCTAAGTTGCAGCTGTACCATTGGGGTCCCCCGTAATATGGTTTGCCAGATGATTACTCCGCAGCTATTTGCATCTCTCCTGCAAACTATTTCAGCCCGCCTAGATTATCATCACACAAGCTGTATAGCCGTGCTGCGGGCTTCAGTGAGCTCTCCCTACACCTTGCCCACAGTAGCTTGCCCTACTAAAAGCCCCTCAGACACCGCAAGACAACCGCACAAATTGCAGAGAGAGCATGGACCCCGGGAGGTCCTGAAGTGGAGCTCAAGGTCGGATAGTGGAGCTCAACGTAATATCCACGCGGTGAACACACCAGCTATGATGAGGGAGCTGCAGAAGCCAAGAAAGACGCAAGCATCTAGGACTGTTGCTGGAACGTTTCGGAGATCACTTCTATACAGCCGCGCATCTGCTCAGAAGCTGGGAAAACCTAGAATAGTTGTCAGCAGAACGGCAAGATCACGACAGCAGCAGAATGTACGGGTGAGTGCTAGCAGGAGGCTACGGTCCAGAAAGGGTTGCTTCTCCCTCAGGGTAGATCCGGGTCATCGGTATAGGAAAACAAGGCTTCCTAGGGACCGGGCTACAGAAGGAATATCCCTCCAGGGCAGGCAGCGGTGTGCTAATAATGACAGGCATTTGGGTTCCGTGGTGGCACTTCGTTATAGCGGGGTTTGGTTGGCCTATAATCCTGCACAAGGTACTCTATAGAAACGGCCTATTCTGAGACTCCTGTGGGTCCAGCAGCCGCTACCGGATAATACATTTCTCTCCCACATTGTTAATACTGGAATCGGCTAGAGCTGTGATCTCTTTCTCTCTACATACCAGGCTGTTGCTCTTATATGAGACTTCACCCCTAAAGAGAAATTACAGCATCTGATTGTACTTTCATATACTACATTAATGTTATCAAAGAGACTTTCTAGTTCCTTATTGTTTTTTTTTCATTAACATAAATCTCCAAGTTATCTGTAGATCCCTACCATGAAGAGATCTAATCCCTTGTTATACTTGTATTTAATCTTGTACTCAGGTGTCCTCTTACATTTATAGGGTGCTGCAATGCTAATGTCAATAGATCTGAACTGTTTCCACAAGCCCTTCAATAGATAGGCAGGCTTATCCTTAGTGCAAATTAATAGCCTGTATCTGAGCCTGAATAGTGGCTATGTTTTCTTACTGCTTAGTACTAATTTTCTCCACAGGATCTAATTGTAATGTTTCTGAATTGTTTATGTTTTACTAGTCTCTACATATCTACACCCACCCACAGAGGGAGTAATGTCTTACCCTACTTAAAAGGTCCTGCAGCCTGCACATCTTGCAAGTCTGGATAAAAGTATTAACTTGGCACTAATTTAACCTGGTCAGAACCTGCTTATATTTCATATTCGGACCTATCTCCTACCACTATTGCTGTTGGAGTATAGTTGGCGGTTTAGATAGCACGCTTACTTTAATTAGTATGCGAATCGCAGACATGGGTACTATGTGATTCTGCTTCCTTATTGCCACTAGTGGGAAAGAGGGAACGTCACTGAGGCCCCCAGCCACGCCATGATGGTTGTATTGGAAAAGAGCAGACAAGTCTATACCTACTGCACGATGTTATTCACATAATGTATATCTTTGATAGACCATTTAGCGATGATATCTTTCCCTCCACAGGGTCCTTGTTTAGACCGCTATAGATAGCGACAGAAATGTTTGGTAATCCCATAATTTAACCTCTAGATAAGAAGCACTATGCCATTACCTAACCTCAGCTAACACATATTTGTAGGGGGTCTTTAAATTTAAATCTAAACATTAAAGTGTTATACCCCCTCTATAATACAGCCCTTGGGGTCATGTGAAATATTAAGGAGCGCCATCAATGCATTTTGTAGGGTGCCAAGTTAGATACCCTGGCATAATTTGTTTCTCTCAAGATTGTGTTTTCAAGATCCAGTTGGCTCTGCCCTCCTTACTTTATCCTCCCCCTCCCCTTCCCTCCCCATTATTTGAGTGGCTCTTGCCCACTGCTACACCTCTTCCTTCCTGTTCTCTACGACCTACTCAAGGTCATTTACAATACTAAATCTCCACACTTTGATAAGAATTCCCACTTTAGTCATTTTATAGGTGTGGAGATCAGACTCCATGTATTAAAATACAAAATGAAGTTATACCTCAGTTTGCCCAAACTTATATTTGACACCCCTCTAGATGTAACATAGGTCTCCACTCATTAGGACCGTCTTCGTAATGCCACTACTGCTATGTATATCTCTACAAGCTCTAATATTAACTCTCTTGGATACTGGAAACAGTTATCCCACTACTAGCTGCATAGATAGCTTACATGTTACAATATTGTGTATCACACTCATGTTAATTTTATAGGTGGGCAGACTTTGTGTTTTGTATTGTGTATTGTTTTTCTTTTTGAAACTTCAATAAAAAATCTTTTAAAAAAAAATAAAAAAATATCATGTAAAGAGAGAGCAGACAATATATGATTATATAGGTTAATGCTATGTGAGGCAAAATAGGTGTTATTATATACAGCCTGGTATAGAACTCTGACATCAGGTGGGTTATAACACAGTAGAGTAGCGTAAAAAAAAAAAAAAAAAAGGAAATCTACTCTCAAGCCTTCTATTATTACCACTTAAAGAAATAACCTGTAAAAGGCTTATGTGTCTCTCCCCTAGATAAAAGAGCTCTAACTAACTAAGGTGGATTAGGAAACTTCTATTCACAGAATAATTAAGTAAACACAAATTATACATAACAAACACCACATCAGACACGTAAATCATATCATCATTAACATTGGTCTGTAAGGCTGGGAAATAACTGACGGCTCTGCAGAAGACATGTAACAACTATGGCTCTGAAGATTAAACTGGTAACCATAACAGGGCCGGCTCTAGATAAGAATAAAATATGTAGAACCCAACTATAGAATAATAACCATGATTGCAGAGGTGTATGGTGATATCAATATTACTTCCTGTATTATCAGGGTGAGCTTTGGGAGCAACTGTGGCTGAAATCTAGACTCCTCTCACGAGTGAATAGGTGCGAGCATTATATATCCTCTATATCAGTATAAAATTTAACAAAAGAACACAAACATAATAATAACAGTGATATAACATACAATGAGCTTAGTTACATTGAGAAAATATGCTGAAGATGCTAGTTGGAAGGTCTGGACTCCAGGTCATTACAGGTTTAAGCTAACTAATGTTAAAGTTGCAATGGTAACTTGAAAAACTGGTTACTGCTAAACTAAAAACTTACATGCCTAAAACACAAGATTGCAGCCTGAACCATGCGAAATAGTATGAAGAGTGAGGACCACCTACAGTAAATATACAATAACAGTGATAGATATAGCAGAATTGTGCAGTTATGAGACAATTTTGGTAACAGCAAACCAAATTATTAGTGGGGTAATAACATAGTAAGCTTTATCTGGAGGGGAGAGTGTAGAAAAGTCATCTAAAGGGATTTAGAGAATAAGATTGAATACTTAGGGTAACAACAAAGTCTAATATACAGCCCAACCTGTTTTGCAAACTTCTCTCTGAAAAACAATAGAAGTCAAATACTGAACGGCAATGTTCCATCTGGAGGAATATCATTGTGTCAATGTAACTGATCCCTTAGCCGGCACCAGATCTTAAAGCGTTGCTAAGGAAAGGCTGTAAATTGCATCTCCGGTGCATGAAATCTGCTGTACAGGTCAGCGTGCAGGTCAAGATGCCACATCGGCTGTTGAGCTCCTTGCTTGTCAAATTAATGCTAACTATCGCTAGTTGCAGACACTCAGAAGGATCATTGATGCGTCTCTCAATCACTAGACCCCAGGCTGTCCAAGTATTTCCAACGGTAAATTTAGAAGGAATATGGTAAGGGATACCTTGGTCTCGATCGTGAATGTCTGAATGCCCTCTCGATCTCTGCTCAGACCGTCACATCTGTTAAACCCGGAGCACAATGGCCCCATGTCTCGGTGCCTCCAGTATTTCTAACTGCCTGCATAATAATGTGCTCTATCTCACTTTCAGTGCTGACTACATTTCCCATGGCTAGGTCTGAAGTGAGAGGTTGGAGACTCGCTGGTGTGTACCTCCGTATAGAGGTAGGTTCAATATTTCTTGTGGATGCGTTTGCATCATTACGTGAGTACCTGTAGTTCTGTGGCCTTGATAGAGGCCTCCACGTGAATCCCCTTCACTGTCGATCTGAGGTCTTGGAATACTTTAGACATCTGTTGGTCCAGCTCTAAAAGTAGTTGATGAACAGTGGCATTTAGTCCTGCCATATCAAAGAGTTTAACGTTTATCAGTAGTATACAAGTGGCTGCAGCTACTTTGGGTTCTTATTTGGCTTGCTAGTCCAGTACTGCGCAGCAATATTCAAAGGTCTTCACAACTCCGGGACTTTCTACGACAATAATCTGGTGCTTAATTCAGCCTTAAACATCAAAACCATCTCCTACCGATAGTTAAGAACTTAACTGGTGGAAAAGTATATTTAGATAATGGTTATAGTGTGTTTTTGCTGATAATTGTTCATAGAACAGCAGAGCAGAGAAAAAACATGTCTGCTCCTGTGGCTTGCTGGCTCCGCCCCCCTTTGTGTTCTTTTGAGGCACGCTTTGGCCTTGTCGGAAGATCCCATTCTTAATGGATCTGAGACTTCTCAGTCTGCTTCTTTGAATAGCTTGCAGAATTAGACATAAGTGGATGACGTAATCTTCTTCTAGTCTGTTATCAAGTAATCTTTCCAGTATGAGCTTGATAGAACAGGGTCCCTGTTGGGCCATTCCTGCTGGTGTGTTTGTTCTTCTTAGGCGATAAACCTGCGGGTTGCCTTATCTTTTATTTTATTTGGATTTAAAAGTCATGTTATATTTCCTTTGGGAAGTTTGTTTGGAATCGATACTCACGATGCCTAATCGCACTAGTTATTTCTAAGTAAGTTTGTTATGGACGTGTTTAGTTCTATGTGTGTCTGCTCTTTGTCCCACTCTAGGGAGGATTCTATGCGGCTTTTACAGTGATGGCCCTTGGTTTAAGGCTGGTCCTCATTGGGTTCTGATCCTTCTGTCTCGAGGCTTAGTTCAGACACGGCTGCATGGCTGGTCTGGTTGGGCGCTGAGTGCCTCACATATTATTGTGTTAGTCTTGTTTTCTTTAATAAGTTTCAGCTATGCATCTGTGTGAACCTGAGGGTCCGTGAGTCATGGGGGATTGGTTCAGTCCTCATTTTTTTTTCAGTCCTCATTGGCCTCTCAAGCTGGTCAGCTGGGACTCGGTGGAGTTCTGCTGCGACTCTCTCATTGATACTGACTTTACGTCGGGATGTGGAGTGCTTCCTTCCCCGTGTGGGTTGGAGGTTGGAAGAATTTAGGACCTCCTTGCTGCTGGTTCTGGTGGTCTTGCCTTTTGAGCTCTGGAATTACACTTTTTGGATTTTCTCCTTTGGAGGTTCTCTTCTTCAGATGAGACTTCAGGACTTTGTTGCTCCTTAGCGGTCTTGACTGCCTTATGGGAGGGCCTTGTGGGTTTTTCCTACTTTAGGAATTTAATCGTTCCCTTTCAGGGACAATAGGCCTTCTCCAAACTTCGCTTAGGGGTTTTTCCACCTGGGATTAGGATGCTCTGCATTCTTTTTCCTTGGGTACAGTCCTCTGGTACTCCTGAGGAGATTATGGAGACTAGCCTTTGTTTTACTCACTACGCGGGTGACTTTGTCCTCAATGTTTTCTCTGGGTGTTATTTTAACGCCTTTTTGGGCTCTAGGCTCTTTGTGCGACTGTCATACTTTAGCTCCTTTTGGAGTGTTGGACTCCTGCAAGGGCTTTTCTCTTCCTTTTGGATTGGGATTTCCGAGTCTTGTTCCGGTTTTCTGGGTTAGTCCGGTTATGTTCCCTGTGATGTCCCCTGGAACGATCTGGGGCGCAAGCCTATAGTTTATGTTGTGGATCTTCTGGATGTCCGGAAGACTTATGATCCTGTAGCTGGTTCGGTGCGATCCAGTTTTTCCAGGGAACATAGGCTATGACCTTCGGTCTAGACAGTTGAGCTGTTAGCTGCTTGGCTGGGATTTCTGTGCCTTTTGACTAAGTTGTGCTCCCCATTTTTGGGAAGTTCTTCAGTGTTCATCTATGATGTCTGGATGATTTCATTTGGATTTCTTTCATCAGCCTATGGCTTCATGTCTTATGAGCTTGTGCGCTGTTCTTTTCCATACTCTCCCATTCTGGGGTAGTTTTTCCTCCTTATGGGGTGGGGTTTGCTCACTCTGGAGGTTGGTTGTCCTGTTCTGTGAACAGGTTGTTGGAACGGGTGTTTTTTATCCTTTAGAGGTGACCGATCCGCTCTCTAGGGAGATGATGTCTCCATATTTGAGACTGTCATGGAGTTTCGTGTTGGGTCTTCTGAGGGCTCTTTTGCATTTTCTCTGTTCCTCTCCTATGGGTTCTTTTTGGAGTTCATATTGTTAGAACTCTCTGGTTGGCACCCGATCTCCGTTGAGGTGGCTGAGTTTATCCTTTTCCGTCCTCTTTCTGGGGACTGGCGTTTGGGGTCTTTTCTGTTCTCCTGTCTTTCAGACTTGACAGCCAGCTGTAGTGGCCTGTGGGTTACTTTGCGGTTTGAAATCAGCAGAAGGTTGCAGTTTGAAATCAGTTGACGCTGTTTGCACCTTGTCTGTGTGTTGGCAAAGTTTTGCCAAGCCTCTATTGTTCACCTTTGGGACCTTTGTGGTACGGTAAGCCTTTTTGAGGTTCTGTGCTTCTCCATGTTCAAGATATGTGAGAAGGACTGGCAGCTTTTTGGTTAAGCCTGTGCTGGGTCCACTACTTAGTGAATATTTTGCAGTCTGTTAGTTGAACTATCTTCTGCTGCTCTTACTTGCCTGCAAGTATTTTAATTCAGAGTCATCCTTGTATGACTGTAGCATGTGGTGTTGTGCTGCACGTATATTGGTTTCTGAAGACTTTAATATTTTGAGTTTCCTTGCGTCTTGAGGACTCTGGCTTCAGTTGTCTTTTAGGGTGCTGTTGCACTTTCTTTAGGAGAAGTTCTTCTGTGTGTCGGATTCCCGGTTTTAACCTTGGAGTTTCTGTATATTCTTGGGTCTGGGTGTTGCCTCCCCTTGTTTTGTCATGACTGGTTTTGGTCTCTGTGTGCTTGACTTAGTTCTTGGTGTTTTCCTTTTCTTGGAAACTGTTATACCCTTTTTAGGGTCTTCCGGGAATCCTTGCTTGTTCCCCCATATCCTTTCCCTTTTGGGAGTTTCTGTTAGTTGATCCCCTTCTCTGGTATGGGGTGTGTTGTTGAGGACCGCTTACTGGGTGATGGTCTCTACTGGAGGCATGCTGGCTCAGTTGTGTTTCTCTCTGCGGTCTCTAGCAAGGCTTGTAGACTATCTGTGGGTCAGTGTCCTTGGGGCCTTTTCTTTTTCCAATTTTCTCGGCTTCGGACGGAGAAGGTTTTTTGTTGGGTAAGGGTTTTTCAGGCCTGGTGCCCTCAGAATGGGCTGCCTTTTGTACCCTCCCGCTTGAGCATTCAGTGTCCTCTATAGCTTGGGTATTGTTTTCACAAAAGTAATGAATGCAGCAGTGGACTCTTTCCATTTATGAAGAAAAACTTAAATTATGCTTACCTGATAATTTTCTTTTCTTCAGATGGAAAGAGTCCACAGCTCCCCGCCTGTGTTTTTTTCTTGGGCATCTGTTATTTTTCTTCCAGCACCTTTTCACCCTGATATTTCTTCTACTGTTCCTTGTTCCTCAGCAGAATGACTGGGGGATGAGGGAAGTGGGAGGAGTATTTAAGGGTTTGGCTGCGGTGTATTTGCCCCCTCCTGGTGGCCAGGTTCTGAATTCCCAAATGTAATGAATGCAGCTGTGGACTCTTTTCATCTGAAGAAAAGAAAATTATCAGGTAAGCATAATTTAAGTTATTTTGGCTATAAATTATAACAACTAAAAAACATTATGAGGTTTTCAATTAATCCATTATTTTAATGTACTGTAATATAAAGCTACCTCCATAGCTATCAGATCTTTAATGTGACACTATAAGATAAGGCTCAAGACATGGTTACTAGCTTCTTTAGCCCCTTTTGACCTTTCAAACCTATTTTAGCTAAGAGGGTATAATGTATGCTTGAGCCCAAGGATGCCATCAGGGGGTGAAAGGGGTGACTCCTGTCAGGGGCCCCATGAGGCAAGCACAACTATTTTAATTTTTTTTGCATTTTGGCAGCCACCAGAGGGTGCTACAGCAGAGTGCTATTGAGCAAGGGAAATTTAATTGCAAGGAGTAAAGCATTAGCATCTGAGAGGATTTCTGAGTGTGCACTAAACCACTATGCACAGTGTGAGACAGACTTGGCACTTCAGTTTGTACAGTGTGTGCCTGAGTCACATGGCAGATCATTTTCATTTGAAGAGGAGTTAGGACTTACATAGTAAATGTAATTTATTTATTTTTGCAATTTCGCATTGTAACTTCAGTGTGGTAGTTGTTATGTGGGGCCAGGGGTCCTTAAAAACACACATTTTTTGGCAATATGCAGCAGTGTATTTATGATTATTTGACAATGCTATAGAAATTCTATATTTAAAACCATGCAGAAATGTTTCCTCCTCAATACACAAATGGTAGGTGCCCTTGTGGCAGATATGATTTTATATCTAAAAGAGGCTGCTTCCGGGTGGTAAATCGCCATAGAACTAGCTAATGAGCTGTTGTTCGTTCCTGGTAGAACGCTTCTCTCTTCAAATAACCCAATATGCAAATTATAAATCACCCTGGGGAGGTCTCCCTATGGGTGATGGGGGAAACCAGACGTGGACTCCCTGCCCAGTGTGCCTAGAGGAATGTGGCTGCACCTCACTGACAAGGCCCATAGGAGGCCGAAACGATCATCTGGGATTGTCGTGTTCCTTGTTCAGAGGAGAATTGCCTGGTATTTCAGGGCTGGACTGACCTTGAATGGTGGGATCAGATTGATATACTTCAGGAAAATTTCCTCTGTGAAAAGCACACTGGTCTAAAAGAGGCTGCTTTCGGGTGGTAAATCGCCATAGAACTAGCTAATGAGCTGTTGTTCGTTCCTGGTAGAGTGCTTCTCTCTTTGTATGCAAATTAATATGACCCTGGCAAAGTCTCCCTATGGGTGATGGGGGAAACCAGACGTGGACTCCTTGCCCAGTGTGCTTAGAGGAATGTGGCTGCACTTCACTGATGAGGCCCATAGGAGGCCGAAACGATCATCTGAGGTTGTCATGTTTCTTGTTCAAAGGAGAATTGCCTGGTATTTCGGTGCTGGACTGACCTTGCTTGGCGGGATCAGACTGATATACTTAAGGAAAGTTTTCCTTTGTGGAAAGCACACTGGTCTAAAAGAGGCTGCTTCCGGGTGGTAAATCGCCATAGAACTAGCTAATGAGCTGTTGTTCGTTCCTGGTAGAGCGCTTCTCTCTTTGTATGCAAATTAATATGACCCTGGGGAAGTCTCCCTATGGGTGATGGGGGAAACCAGACGTGGACTCCTTGCCCAGTGTGCTTAGAGGAACGTGGCTGCACCTCACTGACGAGGCCCATAGGAGGCCGAAACGATCATCTGGGGTTGTCATGTTCCTTGTTCAGAGGAGAATTACCTGGTATTTCAGGGCTGGACTGACCTTACTTGGCGGGATCAGACTGATATACTTAAGGAAAGTTTTCCTTTGTGAAAAGCACACTGGTCTAAAAGAGGCTGCTTCCGGGTGGTAAATCGCCATGAACTAGCTAATAAGCTGTTGTTAGTTCCTGGTAGAGCGCTTCTCTCTTTGTATGCAAATATATATATATATATATATATATATATATATATATATATATATATATACAAGTTATAACACAAGCACTCACTGGACTTGATACAGGTGAAATAAAAAGTGTTTTATTCCATATAAACAAGTGACATTTCAGGGTGTTCATCTCTTCATCAGACCAACTTATTTCAGTGGATTATATATACTATATATATATATATATATATATATATATATATATATATATATATATATATATATATATATATAAAGAGAGAGAGAGAGAGAGAGATATATTAATTACATTCCAGTTTACTGCCCCTTTATGCAAGGACTTTGACAGGTCAATATTGTACAATTTTTAATTCACAGAAGTATTTTTGTGTGCACATTCACAAATATGATTCTTTAAAAAGTGATCTCTAAATTTCTGCTATTTTTTTATCATGCATGTCACACACTGTTGATTTAGGGAATAGCAATGTGCAGAAATTTTACCTCCTGTGGGTGTTTCTGGGGGTGTCTGTGTTTATGTCTTTGCGCTTTTGTTGGTATCTCTATGAGTGTGTATGTATTTTTTTTCTGTGGGTCTTTCTTTGAGAGTGTGTGTGTCTGTCTTTGTGCATTTTCTGTGGATGTCTCTGTGAGGGTGTGTGTGAGTATGACTTTGTGCATTTTCTGTGGATGTCTCTGTGAGAGTGTGTGCGTATGTATTTGTGCATTTTCTGTGGGCGTCTAGGTGTGTGTGTGTGTGTGTGTATGTATGTCTTTGTGTATTTTCTGTGGATGCCTCTGTAAGAGTCGGTGTGTATGTCTTTGTGTGTTTTCTGTGGATGTCTCTGTGAGGGTGTGTGCCTATGTCTGGGTATTTTCTGTGGATGCCTCTGTGAGGGTGGGTGTGTATGTCTTTGTGTGTTTTCTGTTGATATCTCTGTGAGGCTGTGTGTGTGTATGTATTTCTGTGTTTTCTGTGGATGTCTCTGTGAGGGTGTGTGCATATGTCTGTGTTTTCTGTGAGTGTCTTTGAGAGTGTGTGTGTGTATGTCTTTGTGCATTTTCTGTGGGTGTCTCTGTGAGGGTGTCTGTGTGTGTGTCTTTGTGTGTTTTCTGTGGATGTCTCAGTGAGGGTGTTTGTGTATGTATGTATTTGTGTGTTTTCTGTGGGTGTCTGTGTGTATGTCTATGTGTGTTTTCTGAGGCTGTCTCTGTGGGTGTTTCCTTGGGTGTATGTGCAAGTTTGAGATTGAGTTTGTGTGTGTGTGTCTTTGTGTGTATGTCCATTGTCTGTACCTTTTTAGGACATTTTGACTTTACTACTGATTATTCACATATTTCTACAGACTTTGAGACAAATGAGACCTTTCCGGAAGTCACCAATCTACCACTTAACCTTTAAATTATTTTTTAGGCAGTTCAGGACCCTTCCTTTCAGCAACTCTATGCTGTTGTCACCATATAGTTGGCATCTTCCTTGACAAAAAGATAATCAGAACTCCATATGTGGTCTTGTAAATCTCCTTTTTTGACAAAACTGTAGCTACCTCATTACTTGTCAGGTCAATGTAAACAAGTGCTGAGTGTTTGTGTGGGTCTCAGTGTCTGAGTGTGTTTGTGTGTTTCTTTGCGTGTCTGCTAGAGTGTCTATATGTGAAACCTTATGTGTGATTGTGTGTTTCAGTGTATGAGTGTGTCTATGTGTTTCTGCGTTTGTGTGTTACTACCTTTACAACATTTCCAAGTTTGGCTACACTTAAGAATAAAGTGCATATACGTTTTAGTCACTTAATAAAAAATTGCACATGTCAATGGGGGGGAGGGGGGCCTGATCAAATTTCTAGTGGCAGCCCTGCTTGAGCCCTACCCTATTCCCAAGAAAATTTAGGTACTTACCCAAATGTTTCTTTGTATTATTTGATCGATCAGCACTAATTAACCTTTACATGTTGGGAATTCACAAACAAAGAATTTATGTGTATACTAAAGTCAGAGGTCCAAAAGTGGCCTCTTTATCTATATTTAACTTTTGATATTTGCCTGATTTAAATGTTTCATGGGAGGTTCATAAGGACGTCACTTGAAACATAGATGGTTTTATTTTCTTGTGTGAATATATTGTAATTATTTAGCCTGATTGCTCAATTCCTTAATGTCCCACATGTCTAGTTTTTTTGCATAATAAGTGACGTCAGTTTTATCTAACTCACTTCCCTTCATCATTTATGAGAGGCTTACGGTCCTAGAGTGCCCAATCATTTGGCAGGAAAGAGTGCTAAGTTTTTTTGCTATTCTGCAAATATCCTTATTATGAGGTTTATAAGATATTCATATATAGACCTCTAGGCATTTTGTTATCTCTACAATTTGTGTCACATGGTTGGTACATTTGATGTTAATTATTTAACTTACTACTTCTAATATTTTATGTATTTCAAACTTCAATTAAAACAATAGACTTGGCTGATATGTTATTCTATAGCAACACTACAGAAATAACTTTTTATTACAATGTGTTAACTGTCACTTTAAAATGTTTTTCCTACAAAAATTATTTTAATGGCTTTGTTATTATACACAATATGACCAGGATGTATGTAGATACCTGACCACCACACCTATATGATCTTGTTGGATATCCCATTCTAAAATAATGGACACTAACCCCTTTACCCAATTGGATGTCTATATACTTCATGTGGTACAAAGCTCATCGTACCACATAAAGTATATATACGTTCGAGCTGTAGGAAGCTCCAGCAGTCTCAGCTATAAAGTTACAGCCAAGAGCTGGAGTTCCTGAGCTCCAAGCATCTGCCTGCATATGGAACAGGAGCACAATTAGTGCTCCAGTTCCATGTGAACGCAGATGCCAGATTGTTACAGACGGTGACACTGTGTATGTCTCCATCTGTAATGATTATCTGCTGGTGCTAATGGGAGGTGTGGGAGGGAAAGCTGGAGGGGGGTTATTGGCCCAGCGGTGGAGGGGGGAGAAGGGAGGGTGAAGGAGTGGGATGTGTCCTACACAGCAGAAAAAAAATGAAGGGAGGAGGGATGGGGATCTACACTACAGGAAAAAATGTGGGGTGGGGGCCCCTAACTACCGATCAACAGAGGGTGGACCACTACAATGCATAAAAAAAAATAATATTTGAAATATTTGTATAAGCTGCCAGTACCAAAGATGGCTGCCATTAGTGGGATGGTTAGAGAGCTGTTAGGGAGATCAGGGAGGTGGGAGGGTTGAGGAGGATCATTACACTGCAGAAAAAATAAATACAAATAATATAAATAATAATAATAATAATAATGATGATGAAAAACAACATACTGGTAGACTGTTTGCCAGTACCTAAGATGATAGTGACCAGTGGGGGGTGAGGGAGGGAATATATATATATGTGGGAGGGATCAGGCCATGGGAGGGTAATCTCTACACTACAGCAAAAAATTAACCTTACAAGCTACCTGATTAACCCCACCACTACGGGGAATAATAGAAGTGTGGTGCACAGCTGCAATTGGCAGCATTTTAATTACCAAACAACAATGTCAAAGCCATGTATGTCTGCTATTTCTGAATAAAGGGGATCAAAGAGAAGCTTTTACAAAAATGATTACATATGCAGTATGTAAATAATTTCAGTGAGAAACTCAATTTATTTTTTATATGTTCAAATTTGGTGAAATGGTGGCATGAAATATACCAAAAATGGGCCTAGATCAATCCGGTGGCATCAATAAGATACACACTCATCGATCATGTCCCCCCTTTGCAGAGGGGTGGGGACAGGGGCAAGATACTCCTACAGCGGGAAGCACAGTGGATGTACCGATTGGGCACTGTACACCCGGGTGGACTTAACACAACTCCCGATTTTAAAGCCTTATTGTAATGTGGCACTAAGGTGTGATACATTCTAAGGGTACGGTACCTAGACTACTATGACTCTGTGAGTTCTGGGCTCGACTGATCCCGCTATGGGGGGTGGACTTGCTCAGATACACTCACAGCACCAGGTATGGGGGACTTTGGCACTTCCAGTTCCTGAGTGGAAGTCAGGTAGTGGTACCTTGGAGTTACCATGCACTGCTTAACACACATAGCCATTCCATCATTACAAGGCTCACTGAATTGGTTAAACATCCATGTAGCATACAACGAATGCCTTATAAAACCATATGGAGTGTATCAAATCCAGCAAAGATGTAAAGATCATGTAAAGAAGTAAAGATATGATGATGTTCCTAGAACAGTTACAAGAGGCAGTAGAGAGATACAATATGGAAAAAATATGTGAAATAATATCCTGAAAAAATATGGGAGTAATACAAAACCACAGTCGGGTCTGTGACAAGAAGGACATGATACATCCTGGGAGTTATAGAGCCATACCATCACCCAGAGGGACTTTTGCATTGAATGCAGGAACCATAATTTATGTTTATTTTAATTTTTTTTTCCTTTTTTTGTGATCCTTATTGAAGTAGCAATATTCAATAAGGGGTTAAGTGTGGAATGTGTGGTAACATTGTTTTAGCAAACTAAGGTTCATGGAGTGAATGACCTAGTTACAGCTAGCTAGTCAACTATAACTGGGGGGATTCTATCATTGGGTTGCCTATTGATATAACTAGGAGTTTACAAAGCTTAGGGTTCTTACATATAATTTATAATTATGTGTTTAGGGATCTCCTACTCTTAATATACCCAACATACATTATCACCCTGGAAAGTGTATATACATTGCAATCCTGAGAAATATGTCCGCATTATTTAGGTGTAATCTAGCAATCTTTAAAGGTATTCCTTACCCAAAAGAAGTAGGGATGACATTTTAATGCAGCAGTGTATAACTTTAAATTTTCAGCTTAAATCTAAAACTACACGCTACTAAAGTAAGCAATGTATTTTCTTATTTTTTCGATTTTCTTAAACACATATGTGTATGATTAAATATTGCACTGTTCAAAGTTCATAGGTTACCACACAAATTTATTACAAACAGCTTTTGAATAAGTCTTTTCAGTCTGCGAGTGGGGCACAATTTGTGTATATAGGTTGCCATGGCAACGCGCAACCAGTTGTGGAATAACACTTATTTGCGGCACAGGCTCTGATTTTTCAGATTAATAGTATCTGCACTCACACATGTTGTTATTATGTAACACCCTGTGGACACACTTTGAAATCATTGATTCACTTCACACAATTCATTGTATTAATATTGTCAATATTGTTAGCAATATTTGTTTTCCGGAAGTGATGTTGCACACCACTTCCGGTTCTTATCGCCGATGGAACGCAGTATGCGTTCCAATATCGGCAGTTTGGCGCCAAGGGAAAGGGGAATGGTTTTGAATGTTAATTGTAAGTATGACACTATTTATTTTGTGTTTTGTGTTTAATTCACTATGCTGATGAAGGAGGCAAGTCCTCCGAAAACGTTACATCAATAAAGTAACTCTTGCTGTGAAAGACCTGAGAGTGCACTTCATTTTGGCTGCTATTTGTTGTTTAAAGTTGCACCCAGGCAGTTTTCCACTTGTGGGTAAGATCTGGAATTTTGGATATCTATATATATATCTATCTCTCTCTCTCTCTCTCTCTTTATATATATATATATATATATATATATATATATATATATATATATATATATATATATATATATATATTAGATGAAGCACACTCTGGTCTTATCAAGTGTATAACACAATTTTATTACAGTGACATTTCGGGGTATTCAGCCCTTCATCAGACCAACAATAACCTTGTTGTTGGTCTGAAGAAGGTTTGAATACCCCGAAACGTCACTGTAATATAATTGAGTTATACACTTGATAAGACCAGAGAGTGCTTCATCTCTTAGCTCTATTTACCACTTCTAGCACCCTGGCATATGAAATTAGTGGGAGTGCACCCATCTCTACAGAATATATATATATATATATATATATATATATATATATATATATATATATATATATAGTTTGACAGGTAAATAAAAAAGGCACTGTTTTGTTTAAATAGAGTGATAGCAAAAATGCTAAAAATTCTCTGGCATTTTGGACAAGTTCTTTTCTAAAATTCCTGATAGTAAAGGGGTTAATATGTAGTTGTCCCATCCCCCCACCTTGGTAGCTATAATAGCTGCCATTTTTCTTGGAAGTCTTTCCAATATATGCTGGAGTGTGTATATGGGGATTTCTACCCATCCAGCAAAAAGAGCATTTGTGATTTTGGACAATTAGCCTGGCTCACAATCGGCATTGCAATTCATCCCAAAGATGTTCAGTGTGATTGAGGTCTGGAGTACATGCAGGTCAGTCAAGTTCCTTCACCCCAAACTTGTCAAACCATGTCTTCAAGGACCTCTCTTTTTCCTCTGGGGAAACAAGAAAATGGCCATTCCCAAACTGTTGCCACACATTTGGAAGCATTTTATTGTCTAAAATGTCTTTGTATCCTGTAGCATTAAGATAATCCTTCATTAGATTTAAGGGGCCTAGCCCAAGCCCTGATAAACAACCCTGGACTATTATCTCTCCTCCACCAAACTTTTCAATATGCACTATATATTCTGGTAGTACAGTTGACTGGGGCAGATCTAGTAGGCCAGACATTTTATTAACTAACTTGTGGCAAAGGTAGCATCTGATGACTGTAGCAAATGTAAAGTTGCTGTTCTCTTCAGTACAACTAATTAGACTGCCATTTTTTCTATAGAGATTTCATGGGTATCTGTTGGATTGTACTCATCTATTAGCAATAGACATGGCTGAAACATCTTTCAATATAGTGTATTTGTAATTACCTTTTTCATCTTCTGATGTATTGCTGTTTAATATTTTAAATTATATTTACTAGTTAACTTGATAATAACATTTCCATCTAACAGAAGAAAGATATATTCAATGTACCTTAACTATAAAGGACTGTTTGTGACAAAGTGGCATTTCATCAATGAAGATACAGATCTCCATCTACTCAAAAACAAATTTTATTTTGTCCTATAATATCACTTGAGGATATTTATTTTAGTTAACCTCAATTCAAATGATCCTGCTTGGAGAGAAATTGTAGTGCAGACTTCACAGGGGCTGAGCTCACTGAATGATCAAAGAAAAAGGGCTGAACTCTCCTACACATTCATTTCTGTATCTGACAGAGATACAAGCCCAGTGCAATATAGCACTGCATGTTACACTTACAATTTATAGCTTCAGAAAGTGGGAGAGACAGTGGGGTACCCTGGGCTTAATAGGGAAGCTCTCAGGGTATATCTGAAGCTCACTCACAATTTTTGTGAAAGCATCTCTAAGCATTTTTAAACAAGCCCTTCTCGCAGATTTTCCTTGCCAGCCCTATGTAGGTGGTTTGCTCAAAATTCACAGTACACTTACTTAAATTATAGAAAAGATATACCGTATATTCTAAATTCTAGGTAAAAGCAAGTTAAATTGTAGTGATGTCGCGAACCTAAAAATTTTGGTACGCAAACGGCGGACTCGAACTTCTGCTACTGTTCGTGAACCGGCGAACCGGGCAAACCGCCATTGACTTCAATAGGCAGGCGAACTTTAAAACCCACAAAGTCTCTTTCTGGCCA
The DNA here is from genome assembly GCF_027579735.1 of Bombina bombina. Taxonomy (NCBI): domain Eukaryota; kingdom Metazoa; phylum Chordata; class Amphibia; order Anura; family Bombinatoridae; genus Bombina; species Bombina bombina. The sequence goes on along the minus strand of NC_069499.1, from coordinate 783,752,655 downwards.
CAATAGTGATGGAAAAGCTGTTTCAAGGGGACTAACACCTGGACTGTGGCATGCCAGAGGGGGATCCATGGCAAAACTCCCACGGAAAATTACATAGTTGATGCAGAGTCTGGTTTTAACCCATAAAGGGCCTAAATCACCTAACATTCCTAAATAGGAATAACGTGCTTTAAAACATCAGGTATGATGTTGTATCGATCAGGTAGTGTAAGGGTTACGCCCACGCTGGCACACACGCTGACAGGCAGGCTACTGCAATTAAATTACACTAGCAGACTGATGTAAAAGTTTTTTTTTTTTAAATTTACACTAATGTTACACCAGATATGACTGGTGGCACTGAGCAAGTAGGCACAGTATATGCTGTAAGCCTGACACACAGGCTGGCCTGGCAACTGAAATAAGATTACAATAGCAGACTAATGTAAAAGTTTTTTTATTTTTTTTTATTTTCACTAATGTTACAACAAATATGACTGGTGGCACTAACTTGGCAAGTGGGCCTGGCACACACTGCAATAAGATTACACTAGCAGACTGATGTCTCACAGTCAAAAAAGTTTTTTTTTTTAAATATTTAAACTACTGTTATAACAAATATGATTGGTGGCACTAGTTGGCAAGTGGGCCTGGCACACACGCTGGCAGGCAGGCTACTGCAATTAGATTACACTAGCAGACTGATGTAAAAGTTTTTTTTTTTTAAATTTACACTAATGTTACACCAGATATGACTGGTGGCACTGAGCAAGTAGGCACAGTATATGCTGAAAGCCTGACACACAGGCTGGATGGCAGTGGCAGGCTGGCCTGGCAACTGAAATTAGATTGCAATAGCAGACTAATGTAAAAGTTTTTTTTTTTTTAAATTCACACTAATGTTACAACAAATATGACTGGTGGCAATGAGCAAGTAGGCACAGTATATGCTGTGAGCCTGGACACACAGGCTGGCAGTGCCAGTCTGGCACTGCTATTAGATTACAAAGAAAAAACAAAACAAAAAAAAAAAACGACTGATGTAGCCCTAAAAATGGCTTTTTGGTGTGCTGTATTTACAGCAGATATCAGATGAGTCCTTCAGGGCTGTAGTGGACACTGAATACAATAGCCTAGCTATCAATTTCCCTATAAAATCAGCAGCAGCTACACTATCCCTCCTCTCACTACGAATGCAGGATCACAATGATTCTAAAATGGCTGCTGCCCGGGAGCTGGGAGGGTCTGGGAGGGAGTGTCTGCTGCTGATTGGCTGTAATGTGTCTGCACACTGTGAGATACAGGGTCAAAGTTTACTCAATGATGACGAATAGGGGGCGGATCAAACATCGCATATGTTCGCCCGCAGCGGCGAATGCGAACAAGCTATGTTCGCCGGGAACTGTTCTCTGGCGAACAGTTCGGGACATCACTATTAAATTGTAGTGAATTTAATTCATATGTTTAATTTATATTGAATGCAAACCAAGACCATGGGGTTGATTTATCACAGCCCGGTTACCCCTGTTTCCCACACAAGCCTTCAGGCTCCTCAGTAACAGGAGTTAAGAAGCAGCGGTCTTAAGACTGCTACCCCTTAACTCGTCCGCCTGCTCTGAGGCGGCAGACAGCAATCGGCCCAATCATATACGATCGGGTTGATTGACACCCCCTGCTAGCAGCAGATTGGCCGTGAATCTGCAGGGGGCGGCATTGCACAAGCAGTTCACCAGAACTGCTTGTGCAGTGATAAATGTCTGCCAGACACATGATAAATCGGCCCCTTTATATCAACCCCAGGTATTTTCAAGTGACATTATCTTTCCCCTCTAAAAGTCTTTATCCCAGAGTGCTTCATTTCTTTCTATGAAAGGCTTCTCTTATCTCTCTGGGATATCCAGGTTCCACACTTTTTCTTATAAAATTCAGTGAGTTCAGACCCTGTGGAGCATGCACTATATTTTCTCTACAAACTAGAGAATCTTTGCTTATCAAGCCCATGTAAAGTAAATTAATCTCTTTGGGAAACTGAAGCTGTCAGTTTTTCAGTTGTATTTCAAAAGAAGTAGTATAAAGTGCAATGTAACATGTAAAATATACAAATAAATATACAAAGTATGATACTTATTTGATAAAGTTTCACAGAAAGTAGGAAAGCATAATCAGAGTTTGTAAAATCACAATCCTAAATAAGCTGTAGTATAAAAAATAAAATACAAAATAGAATGTGCAAAGTTTAAATGATAAATCTTAATCTGAAATGTAAACTAAAATAAAATAAAAAGCAAAAAGTGTAAATGCAACAGAACTGTCATGTCATGCAGTGCTATATAGCACTGGGCCTGTTTCTCCTCCACATACAGAAATGCAGGGAATACCATTTTGGTGAAGTTTAGTAAAATCTGCCTTTTAGAAATTCCAATAGGATCTCCAGCGCTGGAGGATCATTTTAGATCATCTCACCTGAGTGGAGAGCTTAAGATCATCAGGTCCTTAAACTCCTCTCTTCTGAAACTTCTCGTAAAATAGACTCTCAGGTTGATTCCTTTCCTACTATAATCCTAGTGAAATAAGAGTTTAAGTAGGATTAATTTGTAACAGCTAAGTGTGATTACTGCCTACTAATCCAGGGCCAGAGTATTTAACTCTCCCAAAAGAATAGTTCAATGGCACTACCTAAAAAAAATATTATTAATGACTACACCCTCAATACGTTAATCAGCTTATCTGCTGTATTTATAAATTAGGGTAGGTGGTGCTGTGTATTATTTTAATTTCAAAAGCAAAATGGAATGGATTTAGTACTCATTCTAGAATGCACTTATAGCACTCATTGTAGGCATATGTGGTATATAGTATATTTGAGTTTGAAGTGATCACCAAACGATATAGAAAGATCTCTGAGATAAATAAAATATAACTTTTATTACATACACATAAAATCGGAGATAAAATTAAGGGATGTGCAGATTAAAAACAAAGGCTCTTATTAGGGAGATGTGGTACAGGTATATTACCACAAATGTGGAAATAAATATCAAAAATATATATGAATACTCGTTGTGACTATCAAATACCTAGGTATTCAATACTGCAAGTACTAATTAGATATCATAGAGCATGCAGATATGGCAAATATTTACCCCTCTAATTGTAAAATATAGATAATTGTACTTAGAGGGAATTAAATGTTTGCTAATATGATGTTTAAATTGTGGTTATTGGGGTATTGAATATCATAACGGTCCAGTAAGGTATATTAGCATAGTATGTTCTATTTAGCACAAACGCTAAATTGGTTCCATAATAATAACATAGCCAAACAAGGATCCTCAATATGGATGGATAATAATTGTTAGTCCCAAGATAAACAAAGGTGTCACTTTAGAGTAATAATATATTCAAACTTTCTATATCCAAAAAGTATTATAAGTATTTATAATGTGTAATGATATCTGTAATCCGTATGTTTGGTGCATACTTAGGTATCCAGGAGTGCTGAATCACAAGTAATCATTTATAAATCTGGCAACTGTATTTCTCTAGTTGCATAAATTAGCTTTGTTACGCTTCAATGTGTGGTATGCCGCTTGCTCAAACAAAGTAGGAGAAAGTTTTGTCACTTCTACAGCTGGCAATTGTGTTGCTCTGATTGTATAGGTAGACTAAAATTATAAAGTTACGCCAAAAGTGATGTGACTAAAATTGTGCTTCCTCTGTTTGTTTAGTTGAGTACATACAAATTATTAACAGCTGAGTCTCAGATTCATTATGCTACAATGTGCAATCTATGATTTACTTATATATTAAGGTTAATATAATAGTTTAAGTAACTAGACCCTAAATTAATAGGGTCAGCTAAGATGTTGAATATATCAGTCAAAAATATTATCAATTGCACAATGAGTTAACAGTACACGTTTGACTGAATTGGAGATAGTAAAAATCTCTGCAATTAAGGTCACCAGTATTGAACACAGAAGACTTGTGATTACATGTATACATAAATAAACTTATTCACTCTGTTATTAATATGTACACTATAAAGTGACCACCCTATACATTGCTAATGAGAGGTAAGCAAAAGTTGGAAGTAACCGTTCATTAATTTGTGGGTGGTAATAAAATATGGTGGATAAGTGGTAACTAAATTGCGCTGGAGATTGCTTAGTTTGAAAATATTTTTGCAGTACTGCAAACGTAACTCAGCATCCAGTGAATGCCCCTTCGGCTGCAAGCCCAATATATATCATGCACATTTATGGCTTCTAGTAATCCTAGATAGCTATTACAGAATATTACCAAATTCTAACCGAAGTTAGCACGTACTAATAGAAGGTTGAATATAAAGTTAATCATGGTTCCCCTAAATAGAGCAAGCCCTAACAAACACTGCACATCCCTTAATTTTATCTCTGATTTTATGTGTATGTAATAAAAGTTATATTTTATTTATCTCAGAGATCTTTCTATATCGTTTAGTGATCACTTCAAACTCAAATATACTATATGCCACATATGCCTACAATGAGTGCTATAAGTGTATTCTAGAATGGGTACTCAATCCATTCCATTTTGCTTTTGGTATTTAACTCTCCCGCTCATGCACTAACTAAATGAGTGCTATAAGTGTATTCTAGAATGGGTACTCAATCCATTCCATTTTGCTTTTGGTATTTAACTCTCCCGCTCATGCACTAACTCAGCTAGAAGTAAGGATTTTGCGCGCTCCAGGTAAAGCTCGTATTACAAGATGAAACTTTGCAATATCTATCTATCTATATATATATATCTATATATATATATATATATATATATATATATATATATATATATATATATATATATATATATATATCTATCTATCTATCTATATATATATATATATATATATATATATATATATATATGAATATCTATTTCAAAATAAATAGAACAAATTCTGCTATGTGCAGAACCGTTGAATGTGAAATATTTGCAGTGAGTACATAGTATAACACTTTCTTTAATATGAATATTGCATAAATATGCTTTTTCATGTTTTTATCTACTTGAATGCAAAGGGCTCCAATGCACTTATATATACATGTCTATATATGTATACATATGTATTTATGTGTTTATATGCGTATATACTGGGGCCAATTTATTATTGCCTGGCGGACATGATACGTTGCAGCGTATCATGTCCACCAGACATCACTGAATGCGGACAGCATATGCTGTCTGCATTCAGCATTGCACAAGCAGTTCTGGTGAACTGCTTTTGCAATGCTGCCCCCTGAAGATTCACAGCCAATCGGCCGCTAGCAGGGGGTATCAATCAACCCGATCCTATAAGATCGAGTTGATTGCTGTATGCCGCTCAGCACGTGTTATGTTGGAGGAAACAATACAGGCTTGCAAGTTTGCGGCCCATATTATCTGGAAGGCTATTCAAAAAAGGCAGAAGATTTGTTTTCTCTGACATTAACATTGGGCAAAGGTTATTCAGCTCTTTCCAGCATTAATTTTTTGTTATAAAAAAGGGTTTATATATATATATTAGTTTATTCACTGTTAGATTATCCCTAACTTCTTACTGGAGTTACTGGGATAAATGGAAAATTAGTTTGATGTTCTGATGACCTGCTCCAACTACATATTTTGGACTTATTGGAACACTGAGGCCTAGTTTCCCTTGATGTGGTAAAGTTAGGAAACTAGTGGTAACATAAAACTTCTCATAGACTTAAATGGAGATAGATGTTATTACCACCAGTTTTCATACTTTACTACCTCAATGACAACTAGGCCTTAGATGGGCTGGATTTGCTTTATGCTGAAAAAACAGCTGCCACTTGAGTGCATGCATATTACATTTCAATGCATATTTGTATGTGTCATGTATTTCTGTTGCATTTCTTTTTTTATTAAACAAAATAAACAAAATAAACATGCATAGCTTGACCAATATTAATGTGCATCTTTCTGATATTAATTTTTATGTGGTCTGAATGCATTTGAAAATCATTAAATAATTGCTTAACAGTGATGATTAATGTATTGGAATGGGCTTACATTTAAAAAAAATATGTCCTAGAGATATTAAATTAGTTTCAGAATACCATTCAGATGGATATGAACTTTGACCATTAAGTTTATTAGAAAGATAATGAGCTTTTGTATACATTGTATGTGAGACTTTAAAATACTTATTACTAAAATATTAGTGGTTTCATCATCACATGTGATCCATTGGTCTATTGTGACACTGCAGTGCATAAATAATAATAATAATAATAATAATAATAATAAGCCTGTTCTCCACAAAGAAACAATAGCTACTAAAGATCTTAAATGTTTAATTGCTACAAATGTAGAAGTTGTTCTGATGTAGACACATTTTATATATCAATACATTTTGAATTAGTTTGAGAAAACATTTATGTCTATAAAGAATACATGGTGTATCACAACATGGAATAATAAATGGAAGGGATCCACAGATGAACTTTTGTGCATAAAATAGTCATGACTCTTCAACTATCAATATGGGAAACATTTTTGTAAAAGCTAGCAATTTCTTGAATGACAAATTGGTACCTCTCTTTTTCCATTGCTGTTTTCTCTCTCAATATTTATGAAGACTGTCAAATACTTAAAATAGCCTATTATCCTTTTCACAGATGACTGTAATACATTGCCAATAGATTCCACCATATAACTCTTATTAGGTCTTATTAATAGGATAGGCTTCACTGGTTGTTCAGCTGTCATGTATGTCAGTAATGTTTTATTCAGCCATAAATTATTAAGACTTAACTAGATATGGAATCTATTTTCTTAATTTAGTCCACTCTGTATTCAGCCTATAGTTTTACAATGCACTCCAGAACCAATATCAGGGTCTACCACTGTCATTCAATTAATAGAGTCAACCTGTTATTATCAGCTAGCTTTACAATTATAGATTTTTAATGAAAGTGGATTGATTGGTAATGAAAGTGGATCAATTTTGAATACCTTGGGACATATTCAAGACTTTGAAACTAATTTCAGGAAGGTGATAATGAATGCACTTTGAATATTACAAATTAAGTTGTCTTAATTAAAATGATTGCCTTTAGGAAGTTTATTTGCTTAGTTTTAAATTTTTCTCTCCAATTGTAATGTTTTCCGTAGTTTTAGAAACAAGTATTTATTTTTTATTATTTATTGACAGTATAAACACAGCTAACAATATCCATATTATATTTCATTAAATGAGAACATTACACGTGATACAAATATAACAGTTTCCTTAGTTTTATCTCAGATGCAACATCCAGACTCAAGACAGATAGCCACAAACAGTTTACATTGAGGGACAAATTAAGAGGGAGACAGACCATAGGAGAGAGAGGACCGGATATTCAAAACCTCGCACAACAAAACTGGATTTTTGATTGTTGTATTTATTTCTGCCTCTATATTAATTGCCATATACTTTCTATTCCTATCTCTAATGTTCTTTATATTTTTAATTATTGAATAATTCTCTTTGACAAACGCTGAGATATTTTTTAACACTGATTAAAATTCTATTTTTTTGTTTTAGTATATACTGTATAAATTGAATTTATATGATTGCAGATAAGATTGCCAAATTATATAATGACATTTTCAGAGACTCAGGCATACTAATCTTTTAACATATTTTTCTCTTGTTAAGTGTAGTCAGTCCACGGGTCATCCATTACTTATGGAATATATCTCTTCCTAACAGGAAGCTGCAAGAGGATCACCCAAGCAGAGCTGCTATATTGCTCCTCCACTCACATGTAATATTCAGTCATTCTCTTGCAGCCTAACTAAAGATAGGTCGCTGTGAGAGGTCTGTGGTGTTTTTTAACTTAGTTTATTTCTTCAATCAAAAGTTTGTTATTTTAAATGGCACCGGAGTGTGCTGTTTGTTCTCAGGCAGCATTAGAAGAAGAATCTGCCTGCGTTTTCTATGATCTTAGCAGACGTAACTAAGATCCACTGGCTGTTCTCATCTGAGGAGTGAGGTAACTTCAGAAAAGGGGAATAGCATGCAGGGCCCCCCTGCAAATGAGGTATGTGCAGTAAATTATTTTTCTGAGGAATGGAATTGACTGAGAAAATACTGCTGATACCAATGTAACGTAAGTTCAGCCTTAAATGCAGTGATAGCGACTGGTATTAGGCTGATGAGTGTGTGTACACTGAATGTATTTTTCTAAGGAATGGAATTGACTCTGAAAATACTGTTAATACTGAAATAATGTATGAGCCTTAACTGCAGTAAAAGCGACTGGTAGCAGGCTTATTAATAACACTTCATAACTTTTCAAATGTATGTTTAAAACGTTTACTGGCATGTTAATCGTTTTTTGTGAGGTACTTGGTGATAAAACTTATTGGGGCATGATTTTTACCACATGGCCATCTTTGTTTTATGCATAGAAACAGTTATCTGAGCTTCCCCACTGTTGTAATATGAGTGGGAGGGGCCTATTTTAGTGCTTTTTTGCGCAGTAAAAATTCAGTCACAATCTGTCTACTTCATCCTCCATGATCCAGATCGTCTCTAGAGAGCTCAGCGGTCTTCAAAATTCATTTTGAGGGAGGTAATCAGTCACAGCAGACCTGTGACAGTGTGTTTTGACTGTGATAAAAACGTTAATTATTAAATTGTTATCCGTTTTTGGGTATTAAGGGGTTAATCATCCATTTGCTGGTGGGTGCAATCCTTTACTAACTTAATACATTTACTGTGAAAAATTGGTTGCTATAACTATTTTGGTTCATTGTTATTTCAACTGTGACAGCTTTTTGTGCTTCTTAAAGGCACAGTAGCGTTTTTTATATTGCTTGTAAATTTATTTAGAAAAGTATTTCCAAGCTTGCTAGTCTCATTGCTAGTCTGTTTAAACATGTCTGACACAGATGAATCTCTTTGTTCACTATGTTTAAAGGCCAATGTGGAGCCCAATAGAAATTTGTGTACTAATTGCATTGATGTTACTTTAAATAAAAGTCAATCTTTACATGTAAAGAAATTATCACCAGACAACGAGGGGGAAGTTATGCCGACTAACTCTCCTCACGTGTCAGTACCTTCGCCTCCCGCTCAGAAGGTGCGTGATTTTGTGGCGCCAAGTACATCAGGGAGGCCCTTACAAATCACTTTGCAAGACATGGCTACTGTTATGACAGAAGTATTATCTAAATTGCCAGAATTAAGAGGCAAGCGCAATAGCTCTGGGTTAAGGACAGAGCGCGCGGATGAGGTGAGAGCCATGTCAGATACTGCGTCACAGTTTGCAGAACATGAAGACGGAGAGCTTCATTCTGTGGGTGACGGATCTGATCCAGGGAGACTGGATTCAGAGATTTCTAATTTTAAATTTAAGCTTGAGAACCTCCGCATATTGCTAGGGGAGGTATTAGCGGCTCTGAATGATTGTAACACAGTTGCAATTCCAGAAAAATTATGTAGGTTGGATAGATACTATGCGGTACTGGTGTGTACTGACGTGTTTCCTATACCTAAAAGGCTTACAGAGATTATTAGCAAGGAGTGGGATAGACCTGGTGTGCCTTTTTCCCCTCCTCCCATATTTAGGAAAATGTTTCCTATAGACGCCACCACACGAGACTTATGGCAGACGGTCCCTAAGGTGGAGGGAGCAGTTTCTACTTTAGCTAAACGTACCACTATCCCGGTGGAGGATAGTTGTGCCTTTTCAGATCCAATGGATAAGAAATTAGAGGGTTACCTTAAGAAAATGTTTGTTCAACAAGGTTTTATCTTAGAGCCCCTTGCATGCATTGCGCCTGTCACTGCTGCGGCGGCATTCTGGTTTGAGTCTCTGGAAGAGGCCATTCGCACAGCTCCATTGGATGAAATTATGAACAAGCTTAAAGCAGTTAAGCTAGCTAACGCATTTGTTTCTGATGCCGTTGTACATTTAACCAAACTTACGGCTAAGAACTCCGGATTCGCCATCCAAGCGTGCAGAGCACTATGGCTCAAATCCTGGTCAGCTGACGTGACTTCTAAATCTAAATTCCTTAATATTCCTTTCAAAGGGCAGACCTTATTCGGGCCCGGCTTGAAAGAAATTATAGCTGACATTACGGGAGGTAAGGGCCATGCTCTACCTCAGGACAGGGCCAAATCAAAGGCCAAACAGTCTAATTTTCGTGCCTTTCGTAACTTCAAGGCAGGAGCAGCATCAGCTTCCTCCGCTCCAAAACAGGAAGGAGCTGTTGCTCGTTACAGGCAGGGCTGGAAAGTTAACCAGTCCTGGAACAAGGGCAAGCAGGCCAAGAAACCTGCTGCTGCCCCTAAGACAGCATGAAGAGAGGGCCCCTTATCCGGAAACGGATCTAGTGGGGGGCAGACTTTCTCTCTTCGCCCAGGCTTGGGCAAGAGATGTCCAGGATCCCTGGGCGTTGGAGATCATATCTCAGGGATATCTCCTGGACTTCAAAACTTCTACTCCACGAGGGAGATTTCATCTTTCAAGGTTATCAGCAAACCAAATAAAGAAAGAGGCATTTCTACGCTGTGTACAAGACCTCTTACTAATGGGGGTGATCCACCCAGTTCCGCGGATGGAACACGGGCAAGGATTCTATTCAAATCTATTTGTGGTTCCCAAGAAAGAGGGAACCTTCAGACCAATCTTGGACTTAAAAATCCTAAACAAATTCCTAAGAGTTCCATCATTCAAAATGGAAACTATTCGAACCATCCTTCCCATGATCCAAGAGGGTCAGTACATGACCACAGTGGACTTAAAGGATGCCTACCTTCACATACCGATTCACAAGGATCATTATCGGTACCTAAGATTTGCTTTCCTAGACAGGCATTACCAGTTTGTAGCTCTTCCCTTCGGATTAGCTACGGCTCCAAGAATCTTTACAAAAGTTCTGGGCTCACTTCTGGCGGTACTAAGACCGCGAGGCATAGTGGTGACTCCGTACCTAGACGACATTCTGATACAAGGGTCAAGTTTTCAAACTGCCAAGTCTCATACAGAGATAGTTCTGGCATTTCTGAGGTTGCATGGGTGGAAGGTGAACGTGGAAAAGAGTTCTCTATTACCACTTACAAGGGTTCCCTTTCTAGGGACTCTTATAGATTCTGTAGAGATGAAAATTTACCTGACAGAGGCCAGGTTATCAAAACTTCTAAATGCTTGCCGTGTCCTTCATTCCAATCCACACCCGTCAGTAGCTCAGTGCATGGAAGTAATCGGCTTAATGGTAGCGGCAATGGACATAGTACCATTTGCGCGCCTGCATCTCAGACCACTGCAATTGTGCATGCTAAGTCAGTGGAACGGGGATTACTCAGATTTGTCCCCCCTACTAAATCTGGATCAAGAGACCAGAGATTCTCTTCTATGGTGGCTTTCTCGGCCACATCTGTCCAAGGGGATGACCTTTCGCAGGCCAGATTGGACGATTGTAACAACAGACGCCAGCCTTCTAGGCTGGGGCGCAGTCTGGAACTCCCTGAAGGCTCAGTGATTATGGACTCAGGAGGAGAAACTCCTCCCAATAAATATTCTGGAATTAAGAGCAATATTCAATGCTCTCCTAACTTGGCCTCAGTTAGCAACTCTGAGGTTCATCAGATTTCAGTCGGACAACATCACGACTGTGGCTTACATCAACCATCAAGGGGGAACCAGAAGTTCCCTAGCGATGTTGGAAGTCTCAAAGATAATTCGCTGGGCAGAGTCTCACTCTTGCCACCTGTCAGCGATTTACATCCCAGGCGTGGAGAACTGGGAGGCGGATTTTCTAAGTCGCCAGACTTTTCATCCGGGGGAGTGGGAACTTCATCCGGAGGTCTTTGCTCAACTGATTCATCGTTCGGGCAAACCAGATCTGGATCTCATGGCGTCTCGCCAGAACGCCAAGCTTCCTTGTTACGGATCCAGGTCCAGGGACCCGGGAGCGGTGCTGATAGATGCTCTGACAGCCCCTTGGGTCTTCAACATGGCTTATGTGTTTCCACCATTTCTGATGCTTCCTCGTTTGATTGCCAAGATCAAACAGGAGAGAGCTTCGGTGATTCTGATAGCTCCTGCGTGGCCACGCAGGACCTGGTATGCAGACCTAGTGGACATGTCGTCCTGTCCACCGTGGTCTCTGCCTCTGAGACAGGACCTTCTAATTCAGGGTCCTTTCAACCATCCAAATCTAATTTCTCTGAGGCTGACTGCATGGAGATTGAACGCTTGATTCTATCAAAGCGTGGCTTCTCGGAGTCGGTTATTGATACCTTAATACATGCTAGGAAGCCTGTTACCAGAAAAATTTACCATAAGATATGGCGTAAATATTTATATTGGTGCGAATCCAAGTGTTACTCATGGAGTAAGGTTAGGATTCCTAGGATATTGTCCTTTCTACAAGAGGGTTTAGAAAAGGGCTTATCTGCTAGTTCGTTAAAGGGACAGATTTCTGCTCTGTCTATTCTTCTACACAAACGTCTGGCTGAAGTTCCAGACGTTCAGGCTTTTTGTCAGGCTTTAGCTAGGATTAAGCCTGTGTTTAAGACTGTTGCTCCGCCGTGGAGCTTAAACTTAGTTCTTAACGTTCTTCAAGGTGTTCCATTTGAACCCCTTCATTCCATTGATATCAAGCTGTTATCCTGGAAGGTTCTGTTTTTGATGGCTATTTCCTCGGCTCGAAGAGTCTCTGAGTTATCTGCCTTACATTGTGATTCTCCTTATCTGATTTTTTATTCAGACAAGGTAGTTCTGCGTACTAAACCTGGGTTCTTACCTAAGGTAGTTACTAACAGGAATATCAATCAAGAGATTGTTGTTCCATCACTGTGTCCTAACCCTTCTTCAAAGAAGGAACGGCTTTTGCATAATCTGGACGTAGTCCGTGCCCTGAAGTTATATTTGCAGGCAACTAAAGATTTTCGTCAAACTTCTTCCCTGTTTGTCGTTTACTCTGGACAGAGAAGAGGTCAAAAGGCTTCAGCTACCTCTCTCTCTTTTTGGCTTCGTAGCATAATACGTTTAGCCTATGAGACTGCTGGACAGCAGCCTCCTGAAAGGATTACAGCTCATTCTACTAGAGCTGTGGCTTCCACCTGGGCCTTTAAAAACGAGGCCTCTGTTGAACAGATTTGCAAGGCTGCAACTTGGTCTTCACTTCACACTTTTTCAAAATTTTACAAATTTGACACTTTTGCTTCTTCGGAGGCTATTTTTGGGAGAAAGGTACTTCAGGCAGTGGTTCCTTCTGTTTAATGTTCCTGCCTTGTCCCTCCCTTCACCCGTGTACTTTAGCTTTAGTATTGGTATTCCATAAGTAATGGATGACCCGTGGACTGACTACACTTAACAAGAGAAAACATAATTTATGCTTACCTGATAAATTTATTTCTCTTGTAGTGTAGTCAGTCCACGGCCCGCCCTGTCTTTAAGGCAGATCTAAATTTTAATTAAACTCCAGTCACCACTGCACCCTATGGTTTCTCCTTTCTCGTCTGGTTTTGGTCGAATGACTGAATATGACATGTGAGGGGAGGAGCTATATAGCAGCTCTGCTTGGGTGATCCTCTTGCAGCTTCCTGTTAGGAAGAGATATATTCCATAAGTAATGGATGACCCGTGGACTGACTACACTACAAGAGAAATAAATTTATCAGGTAAGCATAAATTATGTTTTTTTAATATAGTATAACTGTTATAGCTGACGGATAAGCTATATCTTTAATTTAACAATTCCCCCATGATATATTTAGAGTAAATACTCTAATTAAAGCATTTCTAATAATGGCTTCCTATTGGTAAAACTACATTTCCCATAGACCTTAGTGGCAAAACCGGAAGTGTCAAAACTAGAAGTGATTACTGGAAGTGACCTATTGGCATAACCGGAAGTGACATAGCACACCGGTAGTAGTATTGCAAGGTCTCTATAGTCACTCCCTCATAAGTCTTATACCACCATTTACATTAAGGGCAAATCCACGGTTATGTCTGAAGTAAAGCCAACATGTAAGGGCATTTTTGGCAGGAAAAGGTTTTCTCAGTGAATGGCTGATAATCGCTATTTAAGTCTCAATAACACTAGCAGTTGACATCTTGAATAAGGCCCACACCAGGGCCAAAACACTATGTGATCTTTTTTCCACAGGTTCCGACACCATTGGACACTTTTGGAATATCTATATATTTTTTGGTTCATTTTTGCATTACCATTTTTATTATATTTTTTCTATTTTTACCTTTATTTTTCTACACATTTTTTGCCTTTTTTTCTTCCAGCACTGTCGTCAAGAACTTCAGTTTGGATTTCTTGGACACTAATCACTTAGAACTTTTACACCTATCGGGAACTATTATAGAAGATGATCACTAATTTTATTTTCACTTCTTATACTGGCCATTTCTCATCAGAGAAATTGAGATCATTGCTATTTCACTTTGTTTATAATTTTCTCCTACATAGGGTACCCTATTTTTATTTTAATAAATGTTGATTTTTAATGCGCAATTGTATTTTAGAATTTCAATAGAGTGTTAAGTTGAAAAGAGTGATTTTTCAGCCTTTTTGGCACTCCCACTTTCTGTACCCTTACCTAAATGCTCCCCCATCATCCACAATGTGTTAGAATCAAGGCGTCCTCACAATGAAGGTCCGTATTGAATCTCTACTTGGCCAAAAACCTCTCACCATACAAAATGCAAAACTAAAAAGGCACAGCAGCTTGCACCTATCCCGATTAATTGATATACACTAATCATCAGAGAATGTTTATGCTAACCTAAAGGACAATTCTTATTATAACCTGATCTGTACACTATATTGCTATTCTGACACTTGCTGCTATTTTTCAGAGATAATAACCACTCACTTACTGGAAACAGTTAATCAATATCTGGAATCTTTAACAGATTGTCCTCTGTAATTATGTTCTCTGTTCTGTCTCTATATCAACTCACTGTCACTAACCATAATTCCAGTACTGCTTTTTTACCTATACCTGTTAAACTTTGATTCTATTATATATCCATGATAAGCACAGGAATTTCTATTTTGAGACATAGATTACATAATGGTATAGTGCATAGTATAGATCAACATTCCCACATGGAATATGAATGATCTTTTAGATAAAACAATGCATGACTAAATGCACATTAAGACCCCTGGGACTTAAGGTATCTAGAATAAAAATCCATTTGGATTCTTTCTGTAGAAGGATCCTTTTCCATATCCCCTCCATGCCAGAGGTAGAGGTACAAGATCAATTATAATATAGCACAAGTCAGCTACACTGTGCTGATTCTTCAGAAAATTCCTCGCTACTGGCTGTTTTGATTTGCTTTCCTTTAGAGCCACCCGAATGGCAGATCTATTATTTGCCATTCGGGTACGCAGATCATCCTGGGTCTTCCCTATATAAAATCTGCCATACGGACAGTGTAACGAATACACAATGTATTTTGTGGTGCAAGTCACCCTGTGTCTAATTTAAAAAATGTTGTTCTTCCAAGGGTGTGTAAAAAATTTGATTTGGGTTAACCCACTACAGGTGGTGCATCCACTACACCGGAAGCACCCAATTTTTGTAGTGTTTAATTATCCCTCAATGATCTCCCTCTCTTAAAACCAACAATGGGAGTATTTGACCCTTCAAATGGTAATGTAGGGTCTAATGCTAGAATCTGCCAGTGATCCTTGATAGCTCTTGGAAAGCTCATTCTTTCTGGTGTAAACGTTAGATAACACTAATCGATCAGCATTCAGTTTCTTAATTTTCTTCCCCAGTACTTGTAGTTTTATTAATTCCATACTGTTGCGATAAGACTCCTCAGTTAGTGACTTTCTGTACCCTCTGGTTTCAAATTTAGCCTTTATCTCCACCAATTTTTGTAGCTTCAGGTGGTCCTCACTATTATTCCGTATTACCCTCTTAAATTGGGATTTTGGTAAAGGCTTTTTTAAATTAGGAGGATGACAACTTGTCATCCTATATCTATTTAAAAGTATGTAGAACATATTCTCCTATATGAAGAACATTGGAATCGGAAATATTTACAGTAAGTACACAGTTATACACTTTGTTAAATATGAATAATGCATAAATATGATTTTTTTTTTTTACATTTTCAGCTACTTGACTGCAAAGGTCTCCAATGTTGTAGCCAGAAGCACAGTTTGCTTATTAAAGGATATTCTATTACACAAGAAAAAGTATAGTAACTCAGCTATCAGAAAATAAATTGAGTTAAAAATGCTATGATAATATTATAATACTACGATAATACTTAAGCTTCTTAAACTTTTTGCCACCTAAATTGTGGCAGAGTTAAATTCTCCCAATTAGATTTGGATGATTTACAGCCCATGCTTGCACATGAACAGGAGGGGGCATTGCACAAGCAGTGGCTGTCAGGCAGATGAGGATTATGTGAGTGAACCTTGTCCACCCGGCATATGCAAGAGCTGCATGTACTTGGATGCTTATTGGTAGCTTTGCTTTGCATACCTATGTTCTGCCAAATAGTATCTATGGTAGCTCTGTGATCACCTAATGTGTGTGTTACAGCAGCCTTTTTTAAGGTTGCATTATAGGACTTTCTTTTTAATAAACAATTACATTTTACTTTTTCACAACCATCAAACTCAATAGCTGCTAGCAGAGAACATTTTCTTATTGTATTAGTAGCCACAGTGGTGATCAAATGGGGTTAAAGGGACACTAAACCCCAAATTTGTCTTTCATGATTCAGATAGAGAATACAATTTTAAACAACATTCCAATTTACTTCTATTATCTAATGTGCTGCAATCTTTAGATATCCTTTGTTAAAGAAATAGCAATGCACATTGGTGAGCCAATCACATGAGGCATCTGTGTGCAGCCACCAATCAGAAGCTACTGAGCTTATCTAGATATGCTTGTCAGGAAAGAATATTAAGAGAATGAAGCAAATTAGATAATAGAAGTAAATTAGAAAGTTGTTTAAAATGGCATTCTCTATCTGAATCATGAAAGAAAAAAAATTGGGTTTAATATCCCTTTAAGGCATGCATGCTTCATCTATAAAAATAATTTATTTCAGAAGTCTGGGCAAAAGAGGCTAGTGAAATGTTAAAATAAGGGGATTACCAGTTCATAAAAGGACATTCCAGCCAAAATTGTAATCCACATGGATGTATTTCAGTTTTGAATAGATGCATTTTTTTAAATATATATGCAATTGCAAAAATGCTTCTAATACAAGCTATAGCTGTTTAAAAAGTGTATTTAAGTATGCACCTTGCACCAGCAGTTTAAACACAACACATTCTCAGAGACCCTAAGGTGCTTGTACCATCTGGTAATAACTCAATTTGTTAATTTCTGACATGATTACAAGCCCCACTGGTGCTCTGAGCAGCTGCAGTATTTAAAATGCTGGTGCACTAAGAATATCTAGCTATGCTTCACATGTACGTGCAGAGAAGAAAATGCCAAAACTCAAATAACTTTGATTAGATGCATTTTTTTGCCAATACATGCATATTACAAATATGTTTATAATCAAAGGTTTAATTTATCTATGTGCATTTTAATTTTGACTGGAATGTCACTATGTCCCTGCAATAATTGATGACAATAGAATATACTCTTTACTATTTACAAAAGTATTTTTTTTAAGCGGCTTCCTGAAGATTTTTTGGGTTAACGCTGAAAATGGTGCAAAACAATAGCATATAGATATATATAAAATTGGCACCATGGAATAATTATTTTGACACACTTACTTGCATACATACTAGATGAGAAGACAGAAATCCATTGACTTCACCCTATACAGATCCTAATTGATTTATAATAAAGAAGCACTCATAGAGAAATACAAGTTACTAGTAATAAAGATGTACTTTGTTTATATATGTGCTGCTGATTATTGTATGATTTAGTGCAATCACCTAGAAAGGTTTTCTTTAAACCAATTGTATGAATTCTACCATAAAATATATTTGAATGCAGTGGAATTATCTTAGATGCGTGGGTGGGGAGGTCAGTCTCACTTGTCACATAATATTTGTTGTTGCTAGGTAAATTTCTATTCTATTGTTTACATTTCACATATCCCTAATGTTTAAGGACCCCTAATGTTTTAATCTGCTGCACAGTGTGAGTTAATATCTGGTCACATTGTGATCTCCAGTAATTAGAATGTATTTTTTTTTCCTGCGCAGTTAGTTAGATGTACGCAACCACCACAATTATATATTAGGTATAGCATGTGTGTGTCTAATTTTAGACAATATAACTACGAGTGAAACAGTAATATAAATGTATAAATGCATTTAAAATGAAAGAGATAAAATACCTACTAATGTAATAAAATACATTGAAGAACATTACATTGTTCTGTATAAATTCAGCAAACATTACTAAAATATGTTCAGTTATTAGAAAAAAAGAAGGAAAAAACATAATTTATGTAAGAACTTACCTGATAAATTCATTTCTTTCATATTAGCAAGAGTCCATGAGCTAGTGACGTATGGGATATACATTCCTACCAGGAGGGGCAAAGTTTCCCAAACCTCAAAATGCCTATAAATACACCCCTCACCACACCCACAATTCAGTTTAACGAATAGCCAAGAAGTGGGGTGATAAAAAAGTGCGAAAGCATATAAAATAAGGAATTGGAATAATTGTGCTTTATACAAAAATCATAACCACCACAAAAAAAGGGCGGGCCTCATGGACTCTTGCTAATATGAAAGAAATTAATTTATCAGGTAAGTTCTTACATAAATTTTGTTTTCTTTCATGTAATTAGCAAGAGTCCATGAGCTAGTGACGTATGGGATAATGATAACCCAAGATGTGGATCTTTCCACGCAAGAGTCACTAGAGAGGGAGGGATAAAATATAGACAGCCAATTCCTGCTGAAAATAATCCACACCCAAAATAAAGTTTAAAGAAAAACATAAGCAGAAGATTCAAACTGAAACCGCTGCCTGAAGTACTTTTCTACCAAAAACTGCTTCAGAAGAAGAAAATACATCAAAATGGTAGAATTTAGTAAAAGTATGCAAAGAGGACCAAGTTGCTGCTTTGCAAATCTGATCAATCGAAGCTTCATTCCTAAACGCCCAGGAAGTAGAAACTGACCTAGTAGAATGAGCTGCAATCCTTTGAGGCGGAGTTTTACCCGACTCAACATAGGCAAAATGAATTAAAGATTTCAACAAAAGAAATGGCAGAAGCTTTCTGGCCTTTTCTAGAACCGGAAAAGATAACAAATAAACTAGAAGTCTTTCGGAAAGACTTAGTAGCTTCAACATAATATTTCAAAGCTCTAACAACATCCAAAGAATGCAACGATTTCTACTTAGAATTCTTAGGATTAGGACATAATGAAGGAACCACAATTTCTCTACTAATGTTGTTGGAATTCACAACTTTAGGTAAAAATTCAAAAGAAGTTCGCAACACCGCCTTATCCTGATGAAAAATCAGAAAAGGAGACTCACAAGAAAGAGCAGATAATTCAGAAACTCTTCTGGCAGAAGAGATTGCCAAAAGGAACAAAACTTTCCAAGAAAGTAATTTAATGTCCAATGAATGCATAGGTTCAAACGGAGGAGCTTGAAGAGCCCCCAGAACCAAATTCAAACTCCAAGGAGGAGAAATTGACTTAATGACAGGTTTTATACGAACCAAAGCTTGTACAAAACAATGAATATCAGGAAGATTAGCAATCTTTCTGTGAAAAAGAACAGAAAGAGCAGAGATTTGTCCTTTCAAAGAACTTGCGGATAAACCTTTATCTAAACCATCCTGAAGAAACTGTAAAATTCTCGGGATTCTAAAAGAATGCCAAGAAAAATGATGAGAAAGACACCAAGAAATATAAGTCTTCCAGACTCTATAATATATCTCTCTGGATACAGATTTACGAGCCTGTAACATAGTATTAATCACAGAGTCAGAGAAACCTCTTTGACCAAGAATCAAGCGTTCAATCTCCATACCTTTAAATTTAAGGATTTGAGATCCTGATGGAAAAAAGGACCTTGCGACAGGTCTGGTCGTAGCGGAAGAGTCCACGGATGGCAAGAGGCCATCCGGACAAGATCCGCATACCAAAACCTGTGAGGCCATGCCGGAGCTACCAGCAGAACAAACGAGCATTCCTTCAGAATCTTGGAGATTACTCTTGGAAGAAGAACTAGAGGCGGAAAGATATAAGCAGGATGATACTTCCAAGGAAGTGATAATGCATCCACTGCATCCGCCTGAGGATCCCGGGATCTGGACAGATACCTGGGAAGTTTCTTGTTTAGATGAGACGCCATCAGATCTATTTCTGGAAGCTCCCACATTTGAACAATCTGAAGAAATACCTCTGGGTGAAGAGACCATTCGCCCGGATGCAACGTTTGGCGACTGAGATAATCCGCTTCCCAATTGTCTATACCTGGGATATGAACCGCAGAGATTAGACAGGAGCTGGATTCCGCCCAAACCAGAATTTGAGATACTTCTTTCATAGCCAGAGGACTGTGAGTCCCTCCTTGATGATTGATGTATGCCACAGTTGTGACATTGTCTGTCTGAAAGCAAATGAACGATTCTCTCTTCAGAAGAGGCCAAGACTGAAGAGCTCTGAAAATTGCACGGAGTTCCAAAATATTGATCGGTAATCTCACCTCCTGAGATTCCCAAACTCCTTGTGCCGTCAGAGATCCCCACACAGCTCCCCAACCTGTGAGACTTGCATCTGTTGAAATTACAGTCCAGGTCGGAAGCACAAAAGAAGCCCCCTGAATTAAACGATGGTGATCTGTCCACCACGTTAGAGAGTGTCGTACAATCGGTTTTAAAGATATTAATTGAGATATCTTTGTGTAATCCTTGCACCATTGATTCAGCATACAGAGCTGAAGAGGTCGCATGTGAAAACGAGCAAAGGGGATCGCGTCCGATGCAGCAGTCATAAGACCTAGAATTTCCATGCATAAGGCTACCGAAGGGAATGATTGTGACTGAAGGTTTCGACAAGCTGAAATCAATTTTAGACGTCTCTTGTCTGTTAAAGACAGAGTCATGGACACTGAATCTATCTGGAAACCCAGAAAGGTTACCCTTGTCTGAGGAATCAATGAACTTTTTGGTGAATTGATCCTCCAACCATGATCTTGAAGAAACAACACAAGTCGATCCGTATGAGATTCTGCTAAATGTAAAGACTGAGCAAGTACCAAGATATCGTCCAAATAAGGAAATACCACAATACCCTGTTCTCTGATTACAGACAGAAGGGCACCGAGAACCTTTGTAAAAATTCTTGGAGCTGTAGCTAGGCCAAACGGCAGAGCCACAAACTGGTAATGCTTGTCCAGAAAAGAGAATCTCAGGAACTGATAATGATCTGGATGAATCGGAATATGCAGATATGCATCCTGTAAATCTATAGTGGACATATAATGCCCTTTCTGAACACAAGGCAAGATAGTCCTTACAGTTACCATTTTGAACGTTGGTATCCTTACATAACGATTCAATATTTTTAGATCCAGAACTGGTCTGAAGGAATTCTCCTTCTTTGGTACAATGAAGAGATTTGAATAAAACCCCATCCCCTGTTCCAGAACTGGAACTGGCATAATTACTCCAGCCAACTCTAGATCTGAAACACAATTCAGAAATGCTTTAGCTTTCACTGGATTTACTGGGACACGGGAAAGAAAAAATCTCTTTGCAGGAGGTCTCATCTTGAAACCAATTCTGTACCCTTCTGAAACAATGTTCTGAATCCAAAGATTGTGAATAGAATTGATCAAAATTTCTTTGAAAAAACGTAACCTGCCCCCTGCCAGCTGAGCTGGAATGAGGGCCGCACCTTCATGTGGACTTAGAAGCAGGCTTTGCCTTTCTAGAAGGCTTGGATTTATTCCAGACTGGAGATGGTTTCCAAACTGAAACTGCTCCTGAGGATGAAGGATCAGGCTTTTGTTCTTTGTTGAAACGAAAGGAACGAAAACGATTATTAGCCCTGTTTTTACCCTTAGATTTTTTATCCTGTGGTAAAAAAGTTCCTTTCCCCCCAGTAACAGTTGAGATAATAGAATCCAACTGAGAACCAAATAATTTGTTACCCTGGAAAGAAATGGAAAGTAGAGTTGATTTAGAAGCCATATCAGCATTCCAAGTTTTAAGCCATAAAGCTCTTCTAGCTAAAATAGCTAGAGACATAAACCTGACATCAACTCTGATAATATCAAAAATGGCATCACAGATAAAATTATTAGTATGCTGAAGAAGAATAATAATATTATGAGATTCATGATCTGTTACTTGTTGCGCTAAAGTCTCCAACCAAAAAGTTGAAGCTGCAGCAACATCAGCCAATGATATAGCAGGTCTAAGAAGATTACCTGAACACAGATAAGCTTTTCTTAGAAAGGATTCAATTTTCCTATCTAAAGGATCCTTAAACGAAGTACCATCTGACGTAGGAATAGTAGTACGTTTAGCAAGGGTAGAAATAGCCCCATCAACTCTAGGGATTTTGTCCCAAAATTCTAATCTGTCAGACGACACAGGATATAATTGCTTAAAACGTTTAGAAGGAGTAAATGAATTACCCAATTTATCCCATTCTCTGGAAATTACTTCAGAAATAGCATTAGGAACAGGAAAAACTTCTGGAATAACCACAGGAGATTTAAATACCTTATCTAAATGTTTAGAATTAGTATCAAGAGGACCAGAATCCTCTATTTCTAAAGCAATTAGTACTTCTTTAAGTAAAGAACGAATAAATTCCATTTT
The DNA here is from genome assembly GCF_027579735.1 of Bombina bombina. Taxonomy (NCBI): domain Eukaryota; kingdom Metazoa; phylum Chordata; class Amphibia; order Anura; family Bombinatoridae; genus Bombina; species Bombina bombina. The sequence continues at coordinate 783,729,850 of NC_069499.1, read as the reverse complement.
AAATAAATATGAAGATTTATCAGCATCAATCTCTGAGACAGAATCCTCTGAACCAGAAGAGTCATCAGAATCAGAATGATGATGTTCATTTAAAAATTCATCTGTAGAGAGAGAAGTTTTAAAAGATTTTTTATGTTTACTAGAAGGAGAAATAACAGACATAGCCTTCTTGATGGATTCAGAAACAAAATCTCTTATGTTATCAGGAACTTTCTGCACCTTAGATGTTGAAGGAACTGCAACAGGCAATGGTACATTACTAAAGGAAATATTATCTGCATTAACAAGTTTGTCATGACAATTAATACAAACAACAGCCGGAGGAATAGCTACCAAAAGTTTACAGCAGATACACTTAGCTTTGGTAGTTCCAGCACTAGACAGCGATTTTCCTGAAGTATCTTCTGACTCAGATGCAACGTGAGACATCTTGCAATATGTAAGAGAAAAAACAACATATAAAGCAAAATTGATCAAATTCCTTAAATGACAGTTTCAGGAATGGGAAAAAATGCCAATAAACAAGCTTCTAGTAACCAGAAGCAAAGAAAAAATGAGACTGAAATAATGTGGAGACAAAAGCGACGCCCATATTTTTTAGCGCCAAATAAGACGCCCACATTATTTGGCGCCTAAATGCTTTTTGGCGGCAAAAATGACGCCACATCCGGGACGCCGACATTTTTGGCGCAAAAGGACGTCAAAAAAATGACGCAACGTCCGGCGACACGTATGACGCTGGAAACAGAAAATATTTTTTGCGCCAAAAAAGTCCGCGCCAAGAATGACGCAATAAAATTAAGCATTTTCAGCCCCCGCGAGCCTAACAGCCCACAGGGAAAAAAGAGTCAAATTTTTTAAGGTAAGAAAAAATGATTGATTCAATGCATTATCCCAAATATGAAACTGACTGTCTGAAAATAACGAATGTTGAACATCCTGAGTCAAGGCAAATAAATGTTTGAATACATATATTTAGAACTTTATAAATAAAGTGCCCAACCATAGCTTAGAGTGTCACAGAAAATAAGATTTACTTACCCCAGGACACTCATCTACATGTTTGTAGAAAGCCAAACCAGTACTGAAACGAAAATCAGCAGAGGTAATGGTATATAAATAAGAGTATATCGTCGATCTGAAAAGGGAGGTAAGAGATGAATCTCTACGACCGATAACAGAGAACCTATGAAATAGACCCCGTAGAAGGAGATCACTGCATTCAAAATAGGCAATACTCTCCTCACAGCCCTCTGACATTCACTGCACGCTGAGAGGAAAACCGGGCTCCAACTTGCTGCGGAGCGCATATCAACGTAGAATCTAGCACAAACTTACTTCACCACCTCCATAGGAGGCAAAGTTTGTAAAACTGAATTGTGGGTGTGGTGAGGGGTGTATTTATAGGCATTTTGAGGTTTGGGAAACTTTGCCCCTCCTGGTAGGAATGTATATCCCATACGTCACTAGCTCATGGACTCTTACTAATTACATGAAAGAAAAAAGACTGAATTGCTTTCATTTCTCTGATTGTGCTCACATAATACTGTCATAATCAAGTATTAAGATTATACAAAGGTTCCTCCCACTTTCCGCATTAGCAGGTGAAGAGCAAATTGTTATAGACGGTAAACCATAATGAATTTAAGATTTCCAAAGTCTAATGTGTATTTGTGAAATAAAAACCGAATACTTAAAGGGACAGTCAACACCAGAATGTTTATTGTTTTAAAAGACAGATAATCCCTTTATTACCCATTTCCCAGTTTTGCATAACCAACACAGTTATATTAATATACTTTTTACCTCTGTGATTCCCTTGTATCTAAGCATCTTCTGACAGCCCCCTGATCACATGACATTTTATTTATTATCTAATGACTTTCATTTTAGCCAATTAATACAGTGTCTGCCACAAGCCACGGGCATGATCACCCTGTTATCTATATAGTTTACATGAATTAATTACATGATCAAGGGCTTAGAAATTATCTTATGAGCCTTCCTAGGTTTAGCTTTCAACTAAGAATACCAAGAGAACAAAGCAAAATTGGTGATAAAAGTAAATTGGAAACTTGTTTAAAATTACAATCCCTATTTGAAACATGAAAGTTTTTTTTGGACTTGACTGTCCCTTTAAAAATAATCTCTGAACAACACTGTCAACTTTAAGTTTCAGTATGTAAATAAATATGCATGATAATTTGTATTCTTTAAATTTGCATACATAAAAACAATATAGTTATCATTATATTTAAATCTTAAAGGGATACCGAACCCAATTTTTTTCTTTTTGGGATTCAGATAGAGAATGCAATTTTAAGCAACTTTCTAATTTACTCCTATTATCAATTTTCTTCGTTCTCTTGCTATCTTTATTTGAAAAAGAAGGCATCTAAGCTTTTTGTTTGGTTCAGAACTCTGGATAGCACTTTTTTATTGGTGGATAAATTTAGCAATCAGCAAGGACAACCCAGGTTGTTCACCAAAAATGGGCCGGCATCTAAACTTACATTCTTGCATTTCAAATAAACATACCAAGAGAATGAAGAAAATTTGATATGAGGAGTAAATTAGAAAGTTGCTTAAAATTGCATGCTCTATCTGCATCACAAAAGAAAAAAATTTGGGTTCAGTGTCCCTTTAAATTATCTTTAAAGATTGACTGGCAGTATATTACCAAGGTTTTACTGAGAATGGGCTTTGAGGGCACATTCATGACAGCTATCCAGGCTATCTACTCACAACCCCAAGCCCAGGTGACTGCGGGAGGATACAGATCTGCTATATTCCCCATACTTAATGGCACGAGACAGGGGTGCCCCCTATCACCCCTGCTTTTCGCGCTCTGTATTGAACCTCTGGCAGCAAGTATTAGAGCACACCCAGACATAGAAGGAGTTAAGATAGCACAATCAGAAAACAAACTGACCCTATTCGCAGACGACATCCTATTGACCATTACAAAACCCCTCATCTCCTTACCCAACCTATATGCAGTTTTAACATCCTTTTCAACTATCTCAGGTTACAAAATTAATTCGGACAAGTGTGAGGTCCTCCCTATTGCTATTCCTCACCAGACTAAGAAGCTACTGGAGCTAAACTTTGATTTTCGATGGGTTAAGCACACACTTAAGTACTTAGGGATTTATCTTTCACAACAAACACAACACTTATATAAACACAACTACCTACCTCTGTTTCAAAAAATCAGACAAGATATAGCAAAATGGCGTAAATATAACTTCTCTTGGATGGGAAGACTGGCTGCCGTCAAAATGACCATATTACCCCGAGTGCTCTACCTATTTAGAGCGCTACCAATTAAGATTGTCAAGGCAGACATCGAAAGACTACAGACAGATCTCTCAGCCTTCATAAGAGGTACTAAAATGGCAAGAATTTCTAGACACCTAATACATAGGCATAGATCACTAGGAGGGGTCGGGGGACCTAATCTAATGGACTACTATAGAGCAGCGAGATTAGCACAAGATGCAATGATACTGAAAAGAGAGGGAGAAGCTGTTTGGATTAAACTAGAAGCGGAACTAGAGGGGAGACCATACCCAGACTCCATTCTGTGGGCCACACAACAGAATAAGGTTGATAGCTATCATTCAGACTCACATACAAGAAACCTTACCATTAAGGTTTGGTCAACAACTAGGAAAAGAGAGGACATCTTCCCTAAAAACTCATTGCTAATGCCAATTAGATACCTATTGCAGGGAGATACACATAAACATCTAGAAAAATGGGAAAACAAAGGTCTCTACAGGGTAGCGGACATTATAGAGAAGAACACACTGATACCTTTCTCTCACCTACAAGAGAAGATCGCCCCCCTCAAGCTACAATGGTTCATTTATTTACAACTGCAATCTTCTCTCCGAGAATTCCTCAAAAATGCACCTAGTAAGGTATCCACCTCGTTAGAAATCTCTAGTGTCTGCCCACATAGACTCAAACGCTCAATATCCAAGCTATATGTATCTATCCAATCCCCCCCTTCTGAACCAAAAACACAAGTAATGCTAGCATGGGAGAAGGAGCTGGATATAGTAAAACATAAACAGGAGTGGGAGTTAATTTTTCAATTGGGAGATAAGGGGTTACTAAGCGTTGACTTAAAAGAGAACACACTAAAAACAGCCTTCAGGTGGTATTTGACCCCAGTTAGGTCGGCACACTTCAAGCCCCAGGGGAGTAACTTGTGTTACAGAGGATGTGGACAAAAAGGCACATACAGACACATGTGGTGGGATTGCATATCTGTGCAAGAAATATGGAATAAATTATCTTCGTTTATAGGCCAGTTGATAGATGAGGAGGTGACCCTCACCATACAACAAGCACTACTACATGAACCCATAGAGACTTATCACAGACACCTGAACACCTTCATTAGAATTCTATGCACAATCACAAGAATATGTATCGCAAGATACTGGAAAGTAGGCGCACCAACATGGACAGAAATATATAATAAAATACAATTTACCTACACCATGTACGAGGAAGCAGCAGGAATTCTAAACAATAGGGAAACAGTACAAAAAGTATGGCTATATTGGATAGGTAGACAGGAACAGAGGTCTAGGGTCTGAAACTCACATGAGCTGACATGGGGTTGACGGGAGTGCGCCATGGGAAGAAGTGTCTCCAACCCTCAGGTACTATACTATTCTTAGAAAGAGACACTGTTTTATATATGAATGGAGGGAGAAATTGTTTGAATTGTTTGGTTTGTTTACAACTAGTACTTTACTAATTGACTTTACTATGTTTGCAACGAATACTACTCATCCCACAATTACGTGACCCATCTTTTTGGTTATATAAGATGGGTTAAGATCAAAGGGAAAATTTACTAAGGAATGTTAGCCCAAGCTAGAGATTTGCACTCTGTTTAGTGGTAAGGTATACAGGTGGGCACAAAGACAGTTGATTGGCCCCAAATACCTATATACCAGAAGGGATGAGAATGTCATGATAAAAGTACTTCTTTCTTTGTCTGTTTCTTACAAAAATGTTCAATAAAAAGTATTTTAAAATAAATTATCTTTAAAATAATCTCCTTTAAATTCCTAGGCATAACGTATAATAAAGTGATTCTCTTCTGAAATACTACATTTCATGATTCCATAGTTTAAGCATCAACAATTGTACCGTAAGGTTCATACATTTTTGGACAGTGACACAATTTTCATAATTTTGGTTCTGTACACCATGACAGTGGATTTGAAATGAAGAAATCAATATGTCATTGAGGTGCAGACTTTAACATTGAATCGTTAATAATTACATAGACCACATTTTAAAAGGGTCAAAATTGGACAAGATTGCAATCATAAATAAAATGATCATCCTTTACAATTGGTTGAGAATCCTTCACAGTGGTTGGCTACCTGGAACCCATGGACATAATCAAATTCTGAATTTTCTCTTTGTTTCTTTGCCAAGCCTGTCTTAAGTTGCTGTCTGTTTGTTGGGATTTCTGACTTCAGTTTTCTCTTTATCATGTTTAAATTAGTTTGAGGTCAGATGACTGACTTAGCTATTGAATAATGATTCAGGTCTTTGTCTTCTAAAGCTATTTGGGTGTTTTTGTAGAATGTTTTGGTTCACTGTCTATCTGCACTGGGAAGTATCATCCTATCAGTTTTGCAGGATTTGACTGAATCTGAGCCGATAGTCTAGCCCAATATTATTCATCCTGCTGCTTCTTTGAGCAGTCACATTATCAATCAACCCAGTTGCATTGGCAGCCATACATACCCATACCATAAATCTATCTCCACCATGTTTTTAAAGATGATGTGGAATGTATTAGATCATGAGTTGTTTCTCCTCGTCTGCATACACTTCCCTTTCCATCACTCAAGTACAGGAGGATTTTAGTTTCATCTGTTCAAAGAATATTGTTCCACAACAAGACAAGCACTTAAATATGTAGACTTTGACAATGCACTTTAAGCCCTAAATCATTCTATAACTTCAGATCCAATGTTTATTTTCTAAATAGCTTTATTACTATAAATTTATCAAAGTCACCATACTTATGGACCTAACTGTATATTTGAGATAATTTGCCTAGGTTTCTAAACACATTCACATGTGTTTGATGGATCAATACAGGAAATATTTCACCTTGGCTTGAGCTAAATATCACCAAATACCTTCCACTTCTTAATAATAGACTTCACTGTGCTTCGAGGCAATGATATTTTGTATCCATCTCCTGACTTGTACCCGTCCACAACATTATCCCAGAGATCTTTTGACAGTACCTTGCCACCCATAGTTGGTTGTTTGCTTCAGTTGCACTACTAGGGACTGAAATGCTCCAGGAAAGCTCTTTTCATGTTGAGCTAATCAATATGCCCACAGCTGATCACAGTTGAAGGTCAAATTACTTTGTGTGTGCCGATGAGAAGATGATTAGCTACACCTGATTGAGTTTACAAGTAATTTTAGGAGGGGTAATCCTTTTTCGAACTCATTGATTCTGTTTTTGAATTGCCTTTATTTTTGCCTGACATGTTGGTGTTATATCTTTCACTTGAATGCTATAAGTTGCACTGAGTAATTACAACTGGATAAACAAAAACTGCGTCTGTCTTTATGTCAGACTGCAAAGCAATAAAATGTGATTATTTTTATGGGGTGATTCTTTTCAATACCCACTACTAATATATATATATATATATATATATATATATATATATATATATATATATATATATATATATATATATATATATATATATAAATATATATATATATATATATATATATATATATATATACAGGTGGCCCTCGTTTTACAACGGTTCAATTGACACTGTTTCAGAATAACATCCTTTTTTTTCCAGTCATGTGACTGCTATTGAAAATCATTGAGAAGCAGTGCATTTATTAAAATAGCCAGTAGGTGGAGCTGTCCGCTTTTTTTGCAGAAAAGCCAAGCAAGCTGAAATTAATCATTTTAACCAGACCTGAGCTATCCAGCAGATTTCAAAGGAACAAGAACTTCCTGTCTATAAATCAGTCCAGATTGGAATGCATAGAAAGAACTGTTTGCAGAAAAATGCAAGTGAAGTCTGTGCTGTGTGATTATTTTGTTAGGTTTATAATGCTGTTTAGCAAATGTTTTTGTTCATTTAACTTAGTTTAATTATATATTCTGTGTTGTGTGATTATTTTATTAGGTTTATAATGCTGTTTAGCATTTAAAGTCTTCATTTTAAAGCTTTAAAAATAATGTATTAGGTGTTACTCATGACAATTTTGAGAGGGGCCTGGAACCTAACTCCTTCACTTCCCATTGACTTACATTATAAACTGGGTTTCAATTTACAATGGTTTCGATTTACAATCATTCCTTCTGGAACCTAACCCCGGCGTAAACCGAGGGCTACCTGTGTATATATATATATATATATATATATATATATATATATATATATATATTTATTCATATTTTCCTTTAGGGTTTGACTACAAGACATTCATAAAATAGATATTCTAAGCTGGAAAGTGAAAAAAAAACAATATATCTATTCATTGAAGATATTATTCAGAAGTAGAGGAAAACAGTAAAACTTTTCTCAGTCCTGTAAGATGTAGTAAGTTTTAAAGGTAATGTTTACCTCTTATGTAAATTCCTGTTGTACAAGAAAGAATAAGAAAAAAGAATATGGATTTGTGGTGCACTCTATTTTAATTTTTAATTTACCATTAACTATAATTAAAAAAGGAATACATTTGAATAATAAGGGATAACATTATCCCAAACAAGTAGAGCCCTAGACCCTTTACAACACAGAAACGTGCTGCACCGATGAAAAAATTACAAAAAAAATCTTAATATAGAAACAAAAGAACAGCAATTTCACACATCACAGCCAAAGGATAGAACAGAATACCATCAATATTACTATAAATTATGTTACTCTCTAATTAAGTCTTAGTGCCACTTGTAGCATGATTTTTGAATACTCTTCAAATAAATATTTGTCACATTATTTATGCTTAATTAACACATTTAGGGCCAGATTACAAGTGGAGCAGAATGTAATGCTTCCGCAGCGCTAAATATATATATATATATATATATATATATATATATATATATATATATATACACACATATATATATATATATATATATATATATATATATATATAATTCAAACCAAGCTTGCACTCACTGGACTTGTGAAAAAAGTGCTTTTATTAGCACATCAAAAAACAAGTAACGTTTCGGGGATCAATCACCCCTTCATCAGACCATGTGAAAAGTGAACAAACAAATCAGGTGTTAGCCCCTCCCCCTAATCAGAACAAAGCAGTTCCACTTAGAATATGTGACAAATATATTTACAGAAATGACATAACCCATTTATCTACAACCCTGTTTAACTAGGATGTCATCCTTCTTGCACGACTGATAGTTTCCTTGTAACAGCTGATGTAAACAGTTTATATACTATTATCCCCCATGAACTAGGTATCTGGGCGGTACAGAAAGCTCTTCTGAAGACCCCCTATGTTGGTCCACCTGTAGATGTTCTCCTTGTGATTATGAGATGTTGTTTGAAACTAACTATTACCTACAAATATCAGGGATGGTGATGGGGTTGAATATGGCCCCATCGTATGCCAATATTTTCATAGAGGATAATGAAGAAGAGATTATGAGAATTTCTGACAGACCTCAGGTATCTATGTATCGTCGATACATAGATGACTTGTTTTTCATCTGGAATGGCACTGCACAGGATCTGGAAGACTGGTTTAAGGAGTTGAATAATCTTCAACACCTGGTTAAGTTTAAACTGAAATACCATCAAGCTTCAATAGAGTTCTTAGACATTAATATACAGGGAAGTGGATAAATTGGCCACAACATTGTATACCAAACCAACGGACAAGAACTCTATCCTTTGTGCTACGAGTGCCCATCCAAGAAGTCTGATAAATTCCATCCCTAAGGCCCAGATGTTGAGAACTGTGAGGAATAACACTGATCCTAGTAAGAAACTGGCTCAATTGGAAGATATGGGAAAACACTTTGTGCAGAGGGGATACTCCAGTATTGAAATCAACAAACTCTACAGAGAGATGCAACATTTGACACAAGCAGAGGTTTTAATAATGCAGAAAATTAATAAATCTGTTCATGAGAAAACTAAGAGAATGCTATTTACTACTGTTTACTCCCCTGATAAAAGACATTTCCCAGAGAATTTGAAAAGACACTGGATGGTGATGAATATGGATTCAACACTACCTTTCAATGATTATGGATCACCAATGATAGCCTTTAAAAAGGGCAGGTCATTCAGAGACCAACTTATGCTGACAGACCCTGAGCATTGTTACCACAAGAACTGGCTGGGAAGTAAGAAGAAGGGCTGCTATAGATGCTCAGGGTGTACCACTTGTAACTCGATGATCCAAGGGACACATTTCAGGCATCCCCATACGAATCAACGCTTTGATATAAGATTTTACCTCACTTGTACTACAACCAATGTCGTATATATTTGCTGAACTGTATGTGTGGAAAACAATTGACACTTTCCGCACGAGAATGGCAAATAATAGACATTCGATCTGGGAAGCTATAAAGAAACAAGCATCTAATCAACCGGTAGCTAAATATTTCATGCAATTGAAACACACAGTCAGTGACTTGAGGTTTATACTCATTGATCATGTGCCACCCCTAAAAAGAGGTGGTGATAGGAACCAGAGCGCTTACTTCAAATTGAATTGAAGTGGATCTTCAGACTTAAAACCCTCTACCCCAGTGGCCTGAATCATCAGCTGGATTGGCAATGTTTTTTGTGACCCTTTGTTATTGTATCGTTCCAATTGGATTATTGTTGGGAACCTATGTTGGATTAAGATTAGGGTGAAGGATTATATTCTGAGTGTGCTAATCTAGACTTGATAAAAAAACATAGGGAGATGAGCTTTTTAATACCCCTTATAGCTTTACAATGTCATGATCCACTGGATGACCACTGTAAGTCTGGGAAGTAGTGGGTAACAGACATTTTGTGCCTACCCTCATCTCTGATTGTGGGAAGTGGTGAACATCTTGATCTTTATATTCAGCTATTGTAGTTTATTCCCTAAGGTCAGGGATTTCTGTAATGCTGGGTCCCCTACTTGGTCCCCCATTATAAATGTGGCCCTGCATCAGTGAAGTGTCTTGTAATGGGCTTTTTTGGTAATACTCATATTAAGAAGTTTATATTAGATTTTGGTTGCTAGTAGTAGCAAGTAGTAATCATACGCAGTAAATTATTAACTTTGACATGGGTTTAAGACCCTGCTTATATTGTTTTATATTTTTAATTTAATGTATGTATTTATGTTTTTGTAGGTCAATTTCTATCTGCTTGAGCCACGCACATCATACTCTGACTGTATACGAGTAGTCTAACTCCTCCCCAACATGTGTGCAACGTCATCATTGTAAACAAAGCTGGGGATTGGTTGTTGTACTTCAATACATTTTCCTCTGAGTCACTGAGATTACCCGTACTGTGCTCTACGAAGCTGCGGTCAATATTTATGTGATCTATATTCATACAGTATATTTAGACTGAGTATGCCAACCAGTGCTTGACAATATGTGAATAGGTGTTAATTGTAGTTCCCTTGCCTTCACTGATTACCTTGAATGTGCTCATGGGGCATGCATAGCTTACTACCAATAGGAGGTGTTGTGACGTATTGCACTTAGGATCCTTTTTTGGACATGCCCACAACGCACATGTGATGCAGGTTTTGTGTATGCAATGGCTTCTATTTATTTATCGAATGTTTCTGAGTGAGTATTCACCTTAAGTTAATGCTGTTTGCAATATTACAAAATGTGATGAGATTATGGTTGATATGGATTTCATATGTTTATCACTGTTCAATATGGATATATATTATCGTTCATTCACATTAATTTATCAGGGCATTGTACTTTGTTTCATTTTTATAATTTACAATATGTGGGTATAGATCACTATAATGTTTGGCGTTAGCCGTCAAAACCAGCTTTAGGGGCTCCTAACGCTGGTTTTTACCGCCCACTGGTATTTAGAGTCAGTCAGGAAAGGGTCTAACGCACACTTTGCAGCCGTGACTTTTCCATGACTTTTCTGTGACTTTTCCATACCGCAGATCCCCCTACGCCATTTGCGTATCCTATCTTTTCAATGGGATCTTCCTAACGCCGGTATTTAGAGTCGTGGCTGAAGTGAGCGTTAGAAATCTAACGACAAGACTCCAGCCGCAGAAAAAAGTCAGGAGTTAAGAGCTTTATGGGCTAACGCCGGTTCATAAAGCTCTTAACTACTGTGCTCTAAAGTACACTAACACCCATAAACCACCTATGTACCCCTAAACCGAGGCCCCCCCACTCTACTAAATTTTTAACCCCTAATCTGCCAACCGCACACCGCCGCAAAATACATTATCCCTATGTACCCCTAATCTGCTGCCCCTAACACCGCCGGCCTCTATATTATATTTATTAACCCCTAATCTGCCGCCCCCAACGTCGCCTCCACCTACCTACAATTATTAACCCCTAATCTGCCGACCGCACCTCACCGCTACTATAATAAATGTATTAACCCCTAATCCGCCTCACTCCCGCCTCAATAACCCTATAATAAATAGTATTAACCCCTAATCTGCCCTCCCTAACATCACCGACACCTAACTTCAAGTATTAACCCCTAATCTGCCGACCGGACCTCACCGCTACACTATTAAATTTATTAACCCCTAAAGCTAAGTCTAACCCTAACACTAACACCCCCCTAAGTTAAATATATTTTTTATCTAACGAAATAAATTAACTCTTATTAAATAAATTATTCCTATTTAAAGCTAAATACTTACCTGTAAAATAAACTCTAATATAGCTACAATATAAATTATAATTATATTGTAGCTATTTTAGGATTAATATTTATTTTACAGGCAACATTGTATTTATTTTAACCAGGTACAATAGCTATTAAATAGTTAATAACTATTTAATAGCTACCTAGTTAAAATAATTACAAAATTACCTGTAAAATAAATCCTAACCTAAGTTACAATTAAACCTAACACTACACTATCAATAAATTAATTAAATAAAATACCTACAAATAAATACAATTAAATAAACTAACTAAAGTACAAAAAATAAAAAAGAACTAAGTTACAAAAAATAAAAAAATATTTACAAACATTAGAAAAATATTACAACAATTTTAAACTACTTACACCTAATAAAATAACAAAGCCCCCAAAAATAAAAAATGCCCTACCCTATTCTAAAATTAAAATAGAAAAGCTCTTTTACCTTACCAGCCCTTAAAAGGGCCTTTTGTGGGGCATGCCCCAAAGAATTCAGCTCTTTTGCCTGGAAAAAAAAACATACAATACCCCCCCCAACATTACAACCCACCACCCACATACCCCTAATCTAACCCAAACCCCCCTTAAATAAACCTAACACTAAGCCCCTGAAGATCCGATGTCTTGATCCAAGCCCAAGCGGGGGACTGAAGACGTCCATTCTCCGGCTGAAGTCTTGATCCAAGCGGTGGCTGAAGAAGTCCATCTTCGGGCAAAAGTCTTCATCCTATCCGGGCAGAAGAGGAGATCCGGACCGGCAAACATCTTCATCCAAGCGGCATCTTCTATGTTCTTCTATCCAATGATGAGCGGCTCCATCTTCAAGACCTCTGGCGCGGATCCATCCTCTTCTTCCGACGACTAGACGACGAATGAAGGTTCCTTTAAGGGACATCATCCAAGATGGCGTCCCTCGAATTCCGATTGGCTGATAGGATTCTATCAGCCAATCGGAATTAAGGTAGGAAAATTCTGATTGGCTGAGATTCAAGTTCAATCCGATTGGCTGATCCAATCAGCCAATCAGATTGAGCTCACATTCTATTGGCTGTTCCGATCTTGGATGACGTCCTTTAAAGGAACCTTCATTCGTCGTCTAGTCGTCGGAAGAAGAGGATGGATCCGTGCCGGAGGTCTTGAAGATGGAGCCGCTCGTCATCGGATGGAAGAACATAGAAGATGCCGCTTGGATGAAGATGTTTGCCGGTCCGGATCTCCTCTTCTGCCCGGATAGGATGAAGACTTCTGCCTGAAGATGGACTTCTTCACCCGCCGCTTGGATCAAGACTTCAGCCGGAGGATGGACGTCTTCAACCCCCCGCTTGGGCTTGGATCAAGACATCAGAGCCTGGACCGATCGCTGATACCCGGTGTGGTGAAGATAAGGTAGGAAGATCTTCAGGAGCTTAGTGTTAGGTTTATTTAAGGGGGGTTTGGGTTAGATTAGGGGTATGTGGGTGGTGGGTTGTAATGTTGGGGGGGGGTATTGTATGTTTTTTTTTCAGGCAAAAGAGCTGAATTCTTTGGGGCATGCCCCACAAAAGGCCTTTTTAAGGGCTGGTAAGGTAAAATAGCTTTTCTATTTTAATTTTAGAATAGGATAGGGCATCTTTTTATTTTGGGGGCTTTGTTATTTTATTAGGGGGCGTAGAGTAGGTGTAATTAGTTTAAAATTGTTGTAATATTTTTCTAATGTTTGTAAATATTTTTTTATTTTTTGTAACTTAGTTCTTTTTTATTTTTTGTACTTTAGTTAGTTTATTTAATTGTATTTATTTGTAGGTATTTTATTTAATTAATTTATTGATAGTGTAGTGTTAGGTTTAATTGTAGATAATTGTAGGTATTTTATTTAATTAATTTATTGATAGTGTAGTGTTAGGTTTAATTGTAACTTAGGTTAGGATTTATTTTACAGGTACTTTTGTAATTATTTTAACTAGGTAGCTATTAAATAGTTATTAACTATTTAATAGCTATTGTACCTGGTTAAAATAAATACAAAGTTGCCTGTAAAATAAATATTAATCCTAAAATAGTTACAATATAATTATAATTTATATTGTAGCTATATTAGGATTTATTTTACAGGTAAGTATTTAGCTTTAAATAGGAATATTTTTTTTTAATAAGAGTTAATTTATTTCGTTAGAATAAAATTATATTTAACTTAGGGGGGTGTTAGTGTTAGGGTTAGACTTAAATTTAGGGGTTAATACATTTATTAGAGTAGCGGTGAGGTCCGGTCAGCAGATTAGGGGTTAATACTTGAAGTTAGGTGTCGGTGATGTTAGGGAGGGCAGATTAGGGGTTAATACTATTTATTATAGGGTTATTGAGGCGGGAGTGAGGCGGATTAGGGGTTAATAACTTTATTATAGTAGCGGCGAGGTCCGGTCGGCAGATTAGGGGTTAATAAGTGTAGGTAGGTAGCGGCAACATTGAGGGGGGCAGATTAGGGGTTAATAAATATAATATAGGGATTGGCGGTGTTAGGGGAAGCAGATTAGGGGTACATAGTGATAACGTAGGTGGCGGCGGTGTACGGAGCGGCAGATTAGGGGTTAATAATAATATGCAGGGGTCAGCGATAGCGGGGGTGGCAGATTAGGGGTTAAAAAGTGTAAGGCTAGGGGTGTTTAGACTCGGGGTACATGTTAGGGTGTTAGGTGCAGACATAGGAAGTGTTTTCCCATAGGAAACAATGGGGCTGCGTTAGGAGCTGAACGCTGCTTTTTTGCAGGTGTTAGGGTTTTTTTTCAGCTCAAAATGCCCCATTATTTCCTATGGGGGAATCGTGCACGAGCACGTTTTTGAAGCTGGCCGCGTCCATAAGCACTGCTGGTATTTAGAGTTGCAGTGGCGGTAAATTATGCTCTACGCTCCCTTTTTGGAGCCTAACGCAGCCATTCTGTGAACTCTAAATACCAGCGGTATTTAAAAGGTGCGGGGGGAAAAAAGCCAGCGTTAGCTACGCGGGTCGTTACCAACAAAACTCTAAATCTAGCCATATGTGTCTGCACTGGTGTAGTCCCTATTATGCAATATTATTTTTATATTATTAGCATTAACGCTATTCACTGTTGATTTGATTGTGAGAATGATTAGTATTTTAACTTTTTATTTTTCTGATTGACATACAATGGGTTATGTAATTTTTGTAAATATATTTGTCACATGTTCTAAGTGCTTTGTTCTGATTGGGGGGAGGGGCTAACACCTGATTTATATACTTTTGTTTTTTTGTTCACTTTTTCACTTGGTCTAATGAAGGGGTGATTGATCCCCGAAACATTACTTGTTTTTTGATGTGCTAATAAAAGCACTTTTTTTTCACAAATGCAGTGAGTGCAAGCTTGGTTTGAATTTTGTATTTATATTTACCTGCACCCTAGTAGATGCTGTTTGAATGGGAGTGCACTCTTTTTGAGAGAGAAAGAGAGAGAGAGAGAGAGAGAGAGAGAGAGAGAGAGAGAGAGAGAGAGAAATTTTACCGGGTAAAACGGACATTACCCAAGCAGCTGTGGGTAAAGCCGGATGTAAAATCTTAAATCCCCCAAGAGTGCAGAGTCACCGCATCAAACATATATACGATGCACTGTAATTCCCCATCTTCACTATCTTTTTTGCCTCCACCTGGGGGTTCAAGGTGGGCGAAGCACCCCTTGTAAAGCTCATTTTCTAAGGTTCACTTGGGGCGAATGCCAGAGCAGAGGTTCGGCGCGTGCACCTCTTCAACCCCCAAGGAAGAGGCAAAAAAATTGTGTAGATGGGGGAATTACAGTACATCAGGCTTTACCCACAGCCGCTTGGGTAATGTAGATTTTACCTGGGTAATCCTAGGATTACTCGGATATCTGACTTTACCCTTAACACACAAATATATACTGTATATATATATATATATATATATATATATATATATATATATATTGAAAAAGATAGAGGGTGGACAAGCACACAAGAAGGCACTCCTAGTGCAGATCGTTAAGGTGAATTAAATTACTATATGAAGATATACAGATTGCACACTCACATGATATGACCTCAATTTATATGAGGTATCAGTAGGGCACAGGTGTTAAAGTTGGTCACCGGTCCTTGTAGCTGCTGCTCCAAACTTGTATCCTCCTGTTGGAACTCCCTCAGATAAAACTGCAGGTGCTGCAAACCTTTTTGGGCAATAGCCCAGGAGGTATATAGGGAAAAAGTGGAGTCGTTTATAGGTGTAAAAAGTGTTTATTTAAGTATATAAAATTAGGTATACACAGACAATATACCAATATAGTAAAAGAACACAGCTGCATTCATATAAAAGTAACCATAACAATAATAAAATCACTGAAATAAAAGCACAGGCAGCAGTAAAAATGATTCTCTTATATGTTTAGGTTACCTATTTCTGCCCAACAATGGAACCGTTTTACTCTTTGCTGCTAATACTTGTGTAGTAGACACTGTGTAGAAACAGATGCAGGTTAATTTATCTCACTGATGGCACTGTTAGCTGTGCGATCCTGTGTGTCACCTGCTCTGCTATATTCACAGTAATGTATTGCGTGTGGCGGGGGGCGGAGCCTGACGCATTTTGCAGTGCTATTGGTTGCTTCATCAGAGGTCATGATGAAGCAGCCAATAGTAAACGGTTCCATTGTTGGGCAGAAATAGGTAACCTAAACATATAAGAGAATCGTTTTTACTGCTGCCTGTGATTTTATTTTAGTGATTTTATTATTGTTAAGGTTACTTTTATATGAATGCAGCTGTGTTCTTTTACTATATTGGTATATTGTCTGTGTATACCTAATTTTATATACTTAAATAAACACTTTTTACACCTATAAACGACTCCACTTTTTCCCTATATACCTCCTGGGCTATTGCCCAAAAAGGTTTGCAGCACCTGCTGCCTGTGATTTTATTTTAGTGATTTTATTATTGTTAAGGTTACTTTTATATGAATGCAGCTGTGTTCTTTTACTATATTGGTATATTGTCTGTGTATACCTAATTTTTTTATACTTAAATAAACACTTTTTACACCTATAAACGACTCCACTTGGTCCCTATATACCTCCTGGGCTATTCCCCTAAAAGGTTTGCAGCACCTGCAGTTTTATCTGAGGGAGTTCCAACAGGAGGATACAAGTTTGGAGCAGCAGCTACAAGGACCGGTGACCAACTTTAACACCTGTTCCCTACTGATACCTCATATAAATTGAGGTCATATCACGTGAGTGTGCAATCTGTATATCTTCATATAGTGATTTAATTCACCTTAACGATCTGCACTAGGAGTGCCTTCTTGTGCACTTGTCCCCCCTCTATCTTTTTCAGTAACCAATTGGGGAGGATCTTTTTCTTTGAAGAGGATAATCCCACTTTGGACGAAGCAGCCGAGAGTGCAGGCATTTTTTTGGGAACGGTCAAATACTGAAATAATTGAACATTATTGTGGACAGCCAGTTATATACTCCGTTCTCGGCTTACTTGCTTGGAAAGCCAATTATTGTAATAATTGCAATTATTTACCTCCATAAGGCTGTGTGTGTATATATATGTATATATGTATATATATATATATATATATATATATATATATATATATATATATATATATATATATATATAGGCACTTGCTGGACTTGTATAATACAACTTCACGTTTATTCCATCAGTATATAAAGTAACATAACGTTTTGGTGTGCTCCTCACACCTTTGTCAAATGTCAAACAGATAGTTCACCAATGTGAACCTAAAATCAATGATCCCCATATACCCCTACCCGCCTTATATAACAAACACTCACCATAGATCGCAATATGACATCCCACTCAAATGATGTCATCACACGCCGACCCCGGCGTGCATCATCAGAGAAAGTGGACATGTACCGGGTTGTCATGGCAACAGATAAACAAAGTGCCGTGACCCACCCAATTGTATCGCAGTGTAAAAAGGAACACAGTAAGGCAGGATAGCCAGCTTAATTTGGAAAAATGCGTGGCAATCTGATTATAGTGGAATACATATCCCTATATCTAGGAGATGGTGTTGTAAGTCACGGGAGCATCCAAAGCCTGTTAATGAACCTGGTTATTCATGCACAATAATAAATACTCCCCAAATAAGGCACATGTATGAGTATTACCATAATACAACACAATCCCTACTAATCCATAAAACTGCCTGCCCGAGTTAACAAAGAAAATAAAAAAATACTACATAATAAAGAAAAAACAAAAAAAAAACCTATTAAATAGTATCACACAGAAATTATGATGATCCATTGGTAACAGATTCCTGCGTTACCCACCCATATGCTTCATAGCCCACTGGAATATTGGTAGAAACCTGTGAGGTACCCATTAGAATGAACATTCATGTGGATCTTCTTCATTGTCACGTTAGTCACACCAGCCGAATTTTATTACTTCACATTCCCCTTGGCACCAACGTATCAAGCATGTATATCCACTTGGTCTCTAGTATATATATATATGTGTGTGTATGTCTGTATACATATGTATTTATGTGTTTATATGTCTATAAATACTTAAATAAACATATAAATACATATGTACACACATATAAATATAAACCTAATTTAGACATGTATTTATGTACAGTATCTCTATGTTAAAGCCCTTACTCTGACTTTTTTTCTACACCTGAGACCTCATATCTTTGCATCCTTATATTTTGTTTGTGTCATTTTTTTTAAATATTTGTTAGATAGTGTTATTATAAGTGTAATATATTTTTATGTGTTTTGTGACATGTTGTTTTGCGTAACAGTAAACCAGAGCTCTACGGTCACGCTATTCATAAGTGCATTAACTTCAATTATGCTCAAGCAACCGTTTTTACTTTCAACTTGTAATACAAGAGCTAATACACCTGACACGTGCAAACAGACATGATAAACCCATTTTCGCTTGCTCATAACTGTTAGCGGGCCACTCATGATCTAGTCCTTCATTTTTAAGAGTAGATTAATACACAAATTATTTTTTTCTTATTATTTTTATATATATATATATATATATATATATATATATACGCCTAGATTTAGAGTTCTGCGGTAGCCATCAAAAGCAGCGTTAAGGGCTCCTAACGCTGCTTTTTACCGCCCGCTTGTATTTAGAGTCAGCCAGGAAAGGGTCTAACGCTCACTTCCAAGCCCCGACTTTTCCATACCGCAGATCCCCTTACTCCAATTGCGTATGCTATCTTTTCAATGGGATCTTCCTAACGCCGGTATTTAGAGTCTTGGCTGAAGTGAGCATTAGACCCTCTACAGACAAGACTCCATCCGCAGAAAAAAGTCAGTAGTTAAGAGCTTTCTGGGCTAACGCCGGTTCATAAAGCTCTTAACTATTGTGCTCTAAAGTACACTAACACCCAAAAACTACCTATGTACCTTCTAAACTGAGGCCCCCCCACATCGCCGCCACTATAATACATTTTTTAACCCCTAATCTGCCGACCGCACATCGTCGCAACCTACATTATACCTATGTACCCCTAATCTGCTGCCCCTAACATCGCCAACACCTACATAATATTTATTAACCCCTAATCTGCCCCCCAACGTTGCCCGCTACCTTGCCTACACTTATTAACCCCTAATCTGCCGACCGGACCTCGCCGCCACTCTAATAAATGTATTAACCCTTAAACCGCCGCACTCCCGCCTCACAAACCCTATAATAAATAGTATTAACCCCTAATCTGCCCTCCCTAACATCACCGCCACCTAACTTCAAGTATTAACCCCTAATCTGCTGACCGGACCTCGCCGCTACTATAATAAATGTATTAACCCCTAAAGCTAAGTCTAACCCTAACCCTAACACCCCCCCTAAGTTAAATATAATTTTATTCTAACTAAATAAATTAACTCTTAATAAATAAAGTATTCCTATTTAAAGCTAAATACTTACCTGTAAAATAAACCCTAATATAGCTACAATATAAATAATAATTATATTGTAGCTATTTTAGGATTTATATTTATTTTACAGGCAACTTTGTATTTATTTTAACTAGGTACAATAGCTATTAAATAGTTATTTACTATTTAATAGCCACCTAGTTAAAATAATTACAAAATTACCTGTAAAATAAATCCTAACCTAAGTTACAATTAAACCTAACACTACACTATCAATAAATTAATTAAATAAATTAACTACAATTACATACAATTAAATAAACTAAACTAAATTACAAAAAAACAAACACTAATTACAAAAAATAAAAAAAGATTACAAGAATTTTAAGCTAATTACACCTACTCTTAGCCCCCTAATAAAATAACAAAGCCCCCTAAAATTAAAAAAAATTCCCTACCCTAATCTAAATTAAAAAAGTTAACAGCTCTATTACCTTACCAGCCCTTAAAAGGGCTTTTTGTGGGGCATGCCCTAAAGAAATCAGCTCTTTTGCCTGTAAAAAAACACAATACCACCCCCCAACATTACAACCCACCACCCACATACCCCTACTCTAACCTAAACCCCCCTTAAATAAACCTAACATTACCCCCCTGAAGATCTCCCTCCCTTGATCTGTGTTCACCCAACCGGGCACCGATGGACCAAAAGAAGACATCCGGAGTGGCAGAAGTCTTCATCCTATCCGGGAAAAAGAGGACATCCGGACCGGCAGACATCTTCATCCAAGCGGCATCTTCTATCTTCATCCATCCAATGAGGAGCGGCTCCATCTTCAAGACCTCCGGCGCGGAACAGGGGTGTTTGGGTTAGAGTAGGGGTATGTGGGTGGTGGGTTGTAATGTTGGGGGGTGGTATTGTGTTTTTTTACAGGCAAAAGAGCTGATTTCTTTAGGACATGCCCCGCAAAAAGCCCTTTTAAGGGCTGGTAAGGTAATAGAGCTGTTAACTTTTTTAATTTAGATTAGGGTAGGGATTTTTTTTTATTTTGGGGGGCATTGCTATTTTATTAGGGGGCTTAGATTAGGTGTAATTAGTTTAAACTTCTTGTAATTTTTTTAAATTTTTTGTAATTTAGTGTTTGTTTGTTTTTTTAATTTAGTTTAGTTTAATTAATTGTATGTAATTGTAGTTAATTTATTTAATTAATTTATTGATAGTGTAGTGTTAGGTTTAATTGTAACTTAGGTTAGAATTTATTTTACAGGTAATTTTGTAATTATTTTAACTAGGTAGCTATTAAATAGTAAATAACTATTTAATAGCTATTGTACCTAGTTAAAATAAATACAAAGTTGCCTGTAAAATAAATATAAATCCTAAAATAGCTACAATATA
The DNA here is from genome assembly GCF_027579735.1 of Bombina bombina. Taxonomy (NCBI): domain Eukaryota; kingdom Metazoa; phylum Chordata; class Amphibia; order Anura; family Bombinatoridae; genus Bombina; species Bombina bombina. The sequence goes on along the minus strand of NC_069499.1, from coordinate 783,708,622 downwards.
ATTATTCGTTATATTGTAGCTATATTAGGGTTTATTTTACAGGTAAGTATTTAGCTTTAAATAGGAATACTTTATTTAATAAGAGTTAATTTATTTTGTTAGAATAAAATTATATTTAACTTAGTGGGGTGTTAGGGTTAGAGTTAGACTTAGCTTTAGGGGTTAATACATTTATTATAGTAGCGGCGAGGTTCGGTCAGCAGTTTAGGGGTTAATACTTGAAGTTAGGTGGCGGCGATGTTAGGGATGGCAGATTAGCGGTTAATACTATTTATTATAGGGTTTGCGAGGTGGGAGTGTAGCTGTTTAGGGGTTAATACATTTATTAGAGTGGCGGCGAGGTCCGGTCTGCATATTAGGGGTTAATAAGTGTAGGTAAGGTAGCGGCGACATTGGGGGGGGCAGATTAGGGGTTAATAAATATTATGTAGGTGTCGGCGATGTTAGGGGCAGCAGATTAGGGGTACATAGGTATAACGTAGGTTGCGGCGGTGTCCGGAGCGGCAGATTAGGGGTTAATAATATAATGCAGGTGTCTGCGATGTCGGGGGCGGCAGATTAGGGGTTAATAAGTGTAAGGTTAGGGGTGTTTAGACTCGGGGTGTTAGGTTAGGGTGTTAGGTGCAGACTTAGAAAGTGTTTCCCCATAGGAAACAATGGGGCTGCGTTAGGAGCTTAACGCTACTTTTTTGCAGATGTTAGGTTTTTTTTTCTGCCCAAACTGCCCCATTGTTTCCTATGGGGGAATTGTGCACGAGCACGTTTTCCCAGCTAGCCACTACCGTAAGCAACGCTGGTATTGAAGTGGCGGTAAATATGCCTCTACGCTCCCTTTTTGGAGTCTAACGCAGCCCTTCAGAGAACTCTAAATACCAGCGTTGTTTTGAAGCAGCGCTAGAAAAAAAACACGCGTACGCTAACGCACCCCTTTGGCGGCAAAACTCTAAATCTAGGTGATAGTTAATATTTGAATTGGTAGCACTGGATAGAGAGTTTATCTCTCTTTTCTCACTTCCTCATATGTCTTCCCTTCATTCTTATATAGGGCAAAGACTCAACTGTGTAAATTTATTTTAGACATCATATTGTTTAATTAATATTCCCTGAACTATTAGTGTGTCATAGGTAAAGGCTAACTCACCCATAAATTAATAAAAAAAGGACAAAATTGCTGCACAAATTACATATCTACTGTCTGAGTAAGCTTTTAGTCCCCTACAAGCATAATAAGATGCAAAATGTTTTGAAATCTTTATCAATGAACTGTGAAATAAATACAATTAATGTAAAATTCTCAAGATGTGATTCAACACAATATGGGGCAATAACGTAATCACATTTCATTATAGATTAATAAAACAGATGCTTTTGAAACAAAAAAATGTGTTTGAAATAATATCTGTAAATTAAAATGAGTTGTATAATGCTAGGAATGTAACACTTCTACAACACCTCTGCATGCATGCTTGATTTCATTTTAAAATAATTTGACATACAAAGTAATGATAATAATCTAAGCATTTGCAAATAACGGGCCATGGAGCTGCATTACGGGGCTTTTTTGGCTTTATTATTGGGATCCTAAAAAATATACCTGAATCTTTCCCATCTGTCAGTATTAGTTATCCCCTACATTTAATAAGACTGAAAGGCTTGATAAATTTAACATAGGAACCAATGATAAAAAAACTCACTGACATTGAAAGATATCAAACAAAATCTATTTGGGCTTTTTTTTTAAACATTATGGGATTGATTACGAGAGGAGCGCAAATGTATTCTTCCGCTTAAGCATTAATTGCGCTAGAAGTAAGCTTTTTGTTCTCTTCATGTTGTGCTTGTATTACAAGTTAAAAGCAAAAGTTTTTGCTTTTGCGCTAACCTGACAAGCCCAAAATGCAGAAGTTAGAATATTGCAGGCGCATTCACATATTCCCTCATAGAAGTCAAAGGAGAAAAAAAAGTGGAAAATAAACCATACTCTCCCACAAACCCAATCTCATATTCTCCTTAGCACTAACCAGACATGAAAATATGAATATTTCATATACCAATGTTCTTCACATAGAGTATGTTCTATTTATTCAAAAATACATATTTCCACACATTTCTGATGTTATTTTGGTACAATATTTATCTATAACTATATATGTATGTATATATATATATATATATATATATATATATATATATATATATATATATATATATATATATATATATAAATATTCAATTTGTGGGTGTATGCACTCTCACCATCTGTAATCAACTGCCAGGGTGCTATAAAGATATGTCCATAGTTTCAAAGATAGAATAAGCACTCACTGGACTTTAGCCGTCTGTGTAATAAAGATTTTATTAGTGACGTTTCGGGACACCAAACAGTCCCTTCCTCTGACAAACAACAATACAAAATGGCAAACTTATAAAGGTAAGTAGAACCCTCCCCTGTGTTGTGAACCAATCAGTGCAGATAGTGTATGAGGACAGGAGAAACTCCTGTCCTCCTGATAGGATCATGAGCCAGGTAAAACTGACCTGATAGGCTAAAAATATGTGCAGTTACATGTGTCATAAGTGCATATGAATAAAAGCAAAAGAAGTATGTGAAATATATGAAAAGCAACAACATCCTTGGTCCACAGAAGACATCTGCCAACAGGCAACATATATAGGTGTGAACAATATTGCAGTAACGTTACGAGTAGCATAAAAATACAAAACTAAATTGGCCAATCATACATGCTCATACAAAACTTCCTTCCAGACCAACCAATCAAACTGGCCGTTCGGAAGTGTGTCATTAGTACCACCTCCCTGCATATCTAACCTGTGAGATGCGCATAGAGCCAAAAAACATCTAATCAGTGATTCAGGACAATATCAATGAGATCCTGCAGCGTGCAATGTATAAACATCACTCAAACAGATATTATTAATACCATTTCCGGTATAACTAGCCTGTAAATATTATGTCTGTGTAAAAAAAGGTGAAGATACTAGTCATACTTAACCATCTGGCCGGGTTATCTAACTGACAACAAATCCGATATGCGCCTGTGATCTGCGGCTGGAACTGCAAGACAAAGCAAAACATTGATCGTCAGTATAAATCCAAAACAACTCACCATCCAATGGGATACTAATCTTGAGCCACACACCATTAACATGTCAAACTGATCCAATGATATCGTAACTCAGGCTCATAATGCCTGCCCATCTTTCTAATAGGCTAGGAATCGGCAGCCCTATGTCAATAGAATTACAGCAAAGCCGGCACCATTTATTAATACACATAAGTGTCAATCAGCTAAAATTGCAGTGTATACTGAGCTGTCACCAAAAAAAGACAAATCACCTTACCATATAGGCTGTATAATGTCAGACAACAATGTGTCAAAATATCCTCATGTGACAATTATAGAGGTATTACTGTTACATAATAAATAGATATATCAAAAATAAAAAATAAAAAATAAATAGATATATCAAAAATCACATATGTCGAATTTCTTATATTCGCATAAAAAATATTTTTTTCTTATCATAAAGTTTATATAAAACCTAGTTAATAGAAAAAAATGAATTTGATAAAAAATACATTTGCTAAAAAATGAATTTGATAAAAAATGAATTTGATAAAAAATGTTGTGCATCTCACTTAAAAAAAGCTATTTAGATCAAATTCCAGGTTCAGACCAAGAGGTTTCAGGGTATCCAGATTAAATATCCACTTACTTTCCAATTGCAATAATTGTTTATGTTTGTCTCCTCCTCTTATTTGTTTCTTTAGTTTGGCTATCCCTATATAGTTAAAATATTTTAGATTCCCTCCATTACATTCCTTAAAATGTTTTGGCACTGGCAAGTCTATATTCCTTTCTTTATCCATATTTTCAATTGATAGGATGTGTTCCCTTATTCTTTCTCTTAGTGGACTTTCAGACTCCCCTACATATTGCATCCCACATTTGCATTCAATAACATATATAACATCTTTATCCATACATCTATACTATTGTGAATCTTAAACTCTTTTTTATTTGTGTTGGAAATTACATATTTATTTTTCTTGGAATGTCTGCAAGCCTTACAGATGAGGCATGGGAAAAAGCCTTTCAAATCATTGCCCATTAGGTCTTTATCAAGTTTGTTCTTTAAGTTATTTTCTTTTCTATAAACAAATTTCGTTTTTTCAGAAATTAAAGGTCCCAGAATCTTATCTTGTTTGAGCAAGTGCCAGTGCTTATTAAACATTTTTTCTGTCAATTTATGATTACTACTATATTTAGAGATGAAGGGAATATTTAGAATGTTATTATTTTCTTTAGGGGTTTCCTTTTTCTTACTAATTAAAAGACTATTCCAATTCGTAGTACTAACTTCTTGTATAGTGGATTCTACTATTTGTTCATTATATCCTCTTTCTACAAATTTTCTTTTTATTGGAGTGTGGATCAAACCACCCTTTGGGTTTGAACCTATCTGCATCCTCATTGGAAATACCAAAATATTCCTTTAATCTGAGATTTCTCCAAAATTTTTAAATATCAATATATAAATATATAGATCAAATTCATCTTTCTTGGTAGCTGGTACAAATGATAAACCTTTATTGAGCAAATTCGTCTCGGCCTCATTTAGTATGCGATTACTGATATTGAAGACCATATTTGTGGTTACATCTGTATGGGAGGGCAGCGGGCGGTGCCCCCCCTCCTCGTGTGCGGCCTCGGCCTCGGCCTCGGCCTAAAAAATGATTCCCAGAACTAGGTGGTAATAGTGCAGCATTGTTTCTGGAATTATCTCACTGCTGGTATCCTCTGCCACCTCTGGACCGCGTGATGACCCCACTAGAGGCACCTTCAGTAGCACCCTGGCTGTTATCTGGATCAGAGCTGTCGCCGAAACTAGAATCAACTGTGGTCATGTTCTTCTTTGTGAATCTCCTTTCACGTCGGGGGCGGATCACCCATCTGTCCTCTGGTGCCATCATCCATCTGTAGATGGTCTTGTATGAGTAGTCTTGATTAACAGTCTGTAATTTCCTATTCTTGAACGCTATCAGTTCTTGTTTGTAAGTTTTTAATTGGATGTCCAATTTACTTATCCAATCTGTATTAGTGTCCGATCTTAGAGTGGATAATTTTTCTGTTTCATATGTGATTATTTCAGTCTTTATCTCTTTAAGAAGCCAACCAACCTCTCTTATTACTAAGAGCATCAGGTCAAAGGAGCATTTATTCAGAATTTTGCACCAGTTGATGCAAAATTCAGTATTGGCTCCTCCGATGGTGGGTACATTCCTTATCCTGAACCCCCTCTGGATCATCCGTTGTTTGTGATAATTGGATAGATATGTGACATGCAGGTTCAAATCAATCTCTCTTTGTTTCAGTTTTATTAAGGTGTTGTATAATGATTGGTAGGACTCCTCCACTTGCTGTTCCTCTATAGAACCAAAACGGATGTTTTCAGCATCTTCATCTGTAAAGGTGAAAATGTCCTCATTTTTATCCTCCAAGGTGATGATAGGTACATTACTAGTAGTGGGTTCCATGGAGGTCATCTTTGTAGAGAATAGCACATAAAAAGTAGAAGGGGAAGGAATTCCAAGGCAACCCCTGTGTGGGTGCACTGCACAAAATGTATTGTAAATATTAAATTTGTGGGTGTATGTACTCTCACCATCTGTAATCAACTGTCAGGGTGCTATAAAGATATGTCCATAGCTTCAAAGATAGAATAAGCATTCACTGGACTTTAGCCGTCTGTGTGATAAAGATTTTATTAGTGACGTTTTGGGACACCAAACAGTCCCTTCCTCTGACAAACAACAATACAAAATGGCAAACTTATAAAGGTAAGTAGAACCCTCCCCTGTGTTGTGAACCAATCAGTGCAGATATTGTACGAGGACAGGGGAAACAAGCCTCCTGATAGGATCATGACCCAGCATCAGCCAATAGGATTTTTTCTACCTTAATTCTGATTGGCTGATAGAATTCTATCAGCCAATTGGAATTGAAGCGACGCCATCTTGGATGACGTCACTTAAAGGTACCGTCATTTAGTGTTAGTCATCGGATAGAAGAGGATGCTCCGCGTCGGATGGCTTGAAGATGGACCCGCTCCGCTCCAGATGGATGAAGATAGAAAATTACCTAAATTACCTAGGATCATGACCCAGGTAAAACTGACCTGATAGGCTAAAAATATGGGCAGTTACATGTGTCATAAGTGCATATGAATAAAAGCAAAAGAAGTATGTGAAATATATGAAAAGCAACAACATCCTTGGTCCGCAGAAGACATCTGCCAACAGGCAACACATATAGGTGTGAACAATATTGCAGTAACGTTACGAGTAGCATAAAAATACAAAACTAAATTGGTCAATCATACATGCTCATACAAAACTTCATTCCAGACTAACCAATTAAACTGGCCATTCGGAAGGGTGTCATTAGTAACACCTCCCTGCATAGCTAACCTGTCAGATGTGCATAGAGCCAAAAAACATCTAATCAGTGATTCAGGACAATATCAATGAGATCCTGCAGCGTGCAATGTATAAACATTACTCAAACAGATATTATTAATACCATTTCGGTATAACTAGCCTACAAATATTATGTCTGTGTAAAAAAAAGTGAAGATTCTAGTCATACTTAAAGGATTACTTTCTGTTATAATTTTTAAGCTAAACAACTAACATATTAAAGTTAATAAACATTAATTAAAACCTACTGACCTATATTTTCTCCAAAACGAAGTTTCATAACGTTCTAAAAGTTATATCTTTTATTCGCCAATGATGTCACGTTATCCTGCCCACTATTTTCAGCACTGCCTGTTCAAAATACTTAAACCAATAACTTTGTGTTTAAAGCGCCATTTTGAAACCTAGGTATTGTAAACGGATTGGTACAGAGCAAAGGATACCCACGGAGTGGGTTTGGAAAACAATTAAATTTGCAGACAAGATTTCTGATATACGGTAGAGATATGTTAATGAAATGCTATTGATAAAAAGCTTATTTGGGGTAGTTAGTTAGTAACAGGCATAGAAAATATTTACTTACAGTGGCCCTTTAACCATCTGGCCGGGTGATCTAACTGACAACAAATCCAGTATGCGCCCGTGATCTGCACCTGGAACTGCAAGGCAAAGAAAAACATTGATCGTCAGTGTAAATCCAAAACAACTCACCATCCAATGGGATACTAATCTTGAGCCACACACCATTAACATGTCAAACTGATCCAATGATATCGTAACTCAGGCTCATCATGCCCGCCCATCATTCTAATAGGCTAGGAATCGGCAGCCCTATGCCAATAGAATCACCGCAAAGCTGGCACCATTTATTAATACACATAAGTGTCAATCAGCTAAAATTGCAGCGTATACTGAGCTGTCACCGAAAAAAGACAAATCACCTTACCATATACGCTGTATAATGTCATACAACAATGTGTCAAAATATCCTCATGTGACAATTATAGAGGTATTACTGTTATACGGAAACAACTCACATTACCACATAGGATTTGCAATATCAGACCGCAATTCATCACAGCATCATTGTGAGACAGTTATCCCCATATGGAGCCCTATTCTAATCGTGGAGGTGGTAGTTCATAAAATTCAAACAACGCAAGATAAACATCTAAAATAACGGTAGTGAGACTTTCAATAAACAGTGAGCACCGCTCAGAACGAATCAGCCTAAAGAGAAAAGAAAATGTACACAAACCTAACTAAAAATATAACAGTGAGCCTTATCCATAAAGATAAGAGCTATTGTGAAATGTTAGACTAAATATATCATCCTAAAACAGGATGAGCATTACAGACCAAAAAACGGCCTATATTTTTCTAAAGGTATATCACCCCATATGAAAAAAGAAGGAACCTAAGCCACCAAACATGGTGTAACACCAATGGTGTAGAGACAGTAGACCGGTAAAAAATAAAGAAGTAAGAGCAATCCTAAATCAAGGATATCATTCCAAATCCACCTCTAAATATCTAAAGTAAATGAATAAAAATCTAAAGTAAATGAATGAAAATAGACCACCTATATTAAACACTCCAATCAGAGTGAGGAGACAAACTGTCACAATATAATATATCAAGTGAACATTCACAATCCCTATATCAAGAAAAAACTGTGAGATTCAAATAAACAGAATCTAGTACCTCTGTACAAATATCGTCATCGTCAAATGCTATGTTTTACTTGCTCACCAACAGCAGGCCAAGGGGAAAAAAAAGTGTGTATAAAAGCATTGGTTAAAAACAAAACTTTAAGCTAATCTGGTCCAATAAAGGAACAAAGGAGTTATTATGAGAAAAAACCTCCATCCCAATTCATTCACATAACTGAGAGATATTGGAAGTGTAAACTGTAGTACTAAAATTAATAGATCACATTTATTACTGAGGGAATAGAAAATAGCAAAAGAAGGACACCTCATAATACAGGATCATGGACACTCATTATTAATTTGGATAGATGGACTCCCATTATAGGCAGCATTGCCTTCCCGTATGGACATTGAGACCTCTTGGTTGCAAGGTGCTCAATTCAAAAATCCATCTTGCTTCCTTTTTCAAAAGGATTGTTGCTCTGTCGCCTCCCCTTCTCAATCTTGGAACATGATCAATTATCCGGAATCTCATGTCAGTTACTGAATGTCCAGATTCAAGGAAGTGACAGGCAACTGGTTGGTCTGATTTTCCATTGTTGATGGCAGATCTGATGCTATATCGGTGATTGGCCATCCTGGTCCTGGCGTCGTCGGTAGTCTTCTCGGTATAGTATTTGCCACAAGGACAATTCAAAAGGTATACAATGTGCGTGGTGGTACAGGTCACAGCATGCTTGATTTAATATTTATTTCTACGTTCAGGGTGCTGGAAATCTGTGCCAGTAATCATTGCATTGCATGTGACGCATCCCAGAACGATGGGCGGGCATTATGAGCCTGAGTTACGATATCATTGGATCAGTTTGACATGTTAATGGTGTGTGTCTCAAGATTAGTATCCCATTGGATGGTGAGTTGTTTTGGATTTACACTGACAATCAATGTTTTGCTTTGCCTTGCAGTTCCAGCCGCAGATCACGGGCGCATATCGGATTTGTTTTCAGTTAGATCACCCGGCCAGATGGTTAAGTATGAATAGTATCTTTACCTTTTTTTACACAGACATAATATTTGCAGGCTTGTTATACCAGAAATGGTATTAATAATATCTGTTTGAGTGATGTTTATACATTGCACGCTGCAGGATCTCATTGATATTGTCCTGAATCACCGATTAGATGTTTTTTGGCTCTATGCGCATCTGACAGGTTAGATATGCAGGGAGGTGGTACTAATGACACCCTTCCGAATGGACAGTTTGATTGGTTGGTCTGGAAGGAAGTTTTGTATGAGCATGTATGATTGGCCAATTTAGTTTTGTATTTTTATGCTACTCGTAACGTTACTGCAATATTGTTCACACCTATATATGTTGCCTGTTGGCAGATGTCTTCTGTGGACCAAGGATGTTGTTGCTTTTCATATATTTCACATACTTCTTTTGCTTTTATTCATATGCACTTATGACACATGTAACTGCACATATTTTTAGCCAGTTCAGGTCAGTTTTACCTGGGTCATGATCCTAGGTAATTTAGGTAATTTTCTATCTTCATCCATCCGGAGCGGGTCCATCTTCAAGCCATCCGACGCGGAGCATCCTCTTCTATCCGATGACTAACACTAAATGACGGTACCTTTAAGTGACGTCATCCAAGATGGCGTCGCTTCAATTCCAATTGGCTGATAGAATTCTATCAGCCATTCGGAATTAAGGTAGAAAAAATCCTATTGGCTGATGCAATCATCCAATAGGATTGAAGTTCAATCCTATTGGCTGATCCAATCAGCCAATAGAATTGAGCTTGTATTCTATTGGCTGATTGGAACAGCCAATAGAATGCAAGCTCAATCCTATTGGCTGATTGGATCAGCCAATAGGATTTTTTCTACCTTAATTCCGATTGGCTGATAGAATTCTATCAGACAATCGGAATTGAAAGGACGCCATCTTGGATGACGTCACTTAAAGGTACCATCATTTAGTGTTAGTGATCTGATGGAAGAGGATGCTCCTCGTCGGATGGCTTGAAGATGGACCCGCTCCACTCCGGATGGATGACGATAGAAGATGCCGCCTGGATGAAGACTTCTGCCTGTTTGGAGGACCTCTTCTGCCCGGATTGGATGAAGACTTCTGTCTGTCTGGAGGACCACTTCTGCCCAGTTGGGTGAATAAGTCTCAAGGTAGGGTGATCTTCAAGGAGTTAGTGTTAGGTTTTATTAAGGGGGATTTGGTGGGTTTTAGAGTAGGGTTGGGTGTGTGGGTGGTGGGTTTTAATGTTGGGGGAATATTGCATTTTTTTTTACAGGTAAAAGAGCTGATTACTTTTGGGCAATGCCCCGCAAAAAGCCCTTTTAAGGGCTATTTGTAATTTGGTGTAGGGTAGGGATTTTTATTATTTTGGGGAGCTTTTTTATTTTATTAGTGGGATTAGATTAGGTGTAATTAGTTTAAAATTCTTGTAATTATTTTATTATTTTCTGTAATTTAGTGGGTTTTTTTTCGTACTTTAGTTTATTTAATTTAATTGTAATTAATTGTAGTTAGTTTAGGTAATTTATTTAATGATAGTGTAGTGTTAGGTGTAATTGTAACTTAGGTTAGGATTTATTTTACAGGTATATTTGTATTTATTTTAACTAGGAAGTTATTAAATAGTTAATAACTATTTAATAACTATTGTACCTAGTTAAAATAAATACAAAGTTGCCTGTAAAATAAAAATAAACCCTGAGATAGCTACAATGTAACTATTAGTTATATTGTAGCTAGCTTAGGGTTTATTTTATCGGTAAGTATTTAGTTTTAAATAGGAATAATTTAGTTAATAATAGTAATTTTATTTAGATGTATTTAAATTATATTTAAGTTAGGGGGTGTTAGGGTTAGACTTAGATTTAGGGGTTAATATATTTATTATAGTGGTGGCGACGTTGGCGGCGGCAGATTAGGGGTTAATAAGTGTAGTTAGGTGGCTGAGACGTTGGGGCGGAAGAGTAGGGGTTAATAAATAAAAAGTAGGTGTCGGCGATGTTGGGGGCAGCAGATTATTGGTTCATAGGGATAATGTAAGTGGCGGCGGTGTCCAAAGTGGCAGATTAGGGGTTAATAATATAATACAGGTGTTGGCGATGTTGGGGGCGGCAGATTAGGGGTTAATAAGTGTAAGATTAGGGGTGTTTAGACTTGGGGTTCATGTTAGGGTGTTAGGTGTAGACATAAAATGTATTTCCCCATTGGAATCAATGGGGCTGCGTTAGAAGCTGAATGCTGCTTTTTTGATGGCTCTCCCCCATTGATTTTTATTGGGAAATCCTGCATGAGCATGTTTAGCCAGCTCACTGCTACCGTAAGCAGCGCTGGTATTACAGTGAGATGTGGAGCAAAATTTTGCTCTCCGCTTACTTTTCTGAGGCTAACGCCGGGTTTGTAAAAACCTGTAATACCAGCGTTGTCTTAAGTGAGCGGTGATAAAAAAATGCTCAACCTTGCACACCATTAAAGACAAAAACTCGTAATCTAGGCGATAGGTAATACATTTATTAAAAATGTATATTGCCTAAATATGCTTTTACATGTTTTCATCTACTTAACTGAAAAAAAGATCCAATGCACTTACAGTATCTCACAAAAGTTAGTACACCCCTCACATTTTTGTTAATATTTTATTATATCTTTTCATGTGACAACACTGAAGAAATAACGCTTTGCTACAATGTAAAGTAGTGAGTGCACAGCCTGTATAACAGTGTAAATTTGCTGTCCCCTCAAAATAACTCAACACACAGTCATTAATGTCTAAACCTTTGGCAACAAAAAGTGAGTACATCCCTATGTGGAAATGTCCAAATTGGGCCCAATTAGACATTTTCCCTCCCTGGTGTCATGTGACTCATTAGAATTACAAGGTCTCTGGTGTGAATGGGGAGCAGGTGTGTTAAATTTGGTTAAATAAAAATAGAGAAGCGCTCAACCTGAGAATGAACAATAGCATAATAGCTTGTTCTTTGGCTAGTTCCCACCGAAGAAACAGCCTCTTTTTGCTCAACATGTGACTTTCACAGAGAAGAACTTTCCTGAAGCATATCAGTCTGATCCTGACTTCACAGTACAGTCCAGCCCTGAAATACCAGGCAATCCCTCTCTGAACGAGAGAAACAGCAAAACCCCAGATGTACATTTCGGCCTATTGTGGGCCTCGTCAGTGAGGAAGTCTCCCTAAGTGTGATGCGGGAATCCAGACGTGGACCCGTTGCTCAGTGTGCCTAGATGGATATGGCTGCACCTCACTGACGAGGCCCACAATAGACCAAAACGTACATCTGGGGTTTTGCTGTTTCTCTTGTTCAGAGAGGGATTGCCTGGTACTTCGGGGCTGGACTGCACTGTTAAGTCAGGATCAGACTGATATGCTACAGGAAAGTTCTTCTCTGTGAAAGGCACATATTGAGCAAAAAGAGGCTGCTTCTAGGGTGGTAACTAGCCATAGAACAAGCTATTATGCTATTGTTTGTTCTCAGGTTGAGCACCTCTCTCTTTTTATTTGTGTTAAATTTGGTGTTATCGCTCTCACACTCTTTCATACTGGTCACTGGAAGTTCAACATGGCACCTCATGGCAAAGAACTCTGAGGATCTGAAGAAAAAAATTGTTGCTCTACATAAAGATGGCCTAGGCTATAAGAAGATTGCCAAGACCCTGAAACTGAGCTGCAGCACGGTGGGCAAGACCATACAGCGGTTTTACAGGACAGTTTCCACTCAGAACAGGCCTCGCCATGGTCGACCAAAGAAGTTGAGTGCACATGCTCAGCGTCATATCCAGAGGTTGTCTTTGGGAAATATACGTATGAGTGCTGCCAGCATTGCTGCAGAGGTTGAAGGGGTGGGGGTGTCAACCTGTCAGTGCTCAGACTATACACCACATACTTACATACATCAAATTGGTCTGCATGGCTGTCATCCCAGAAGTAAGCCTCTTCTAAAGATGATGCACAAGAAAGCCTGCAAACAGTTATCTGAAGACAAGCAGACTAAGGACATGGATTACTGGAACCATGTCCTGTGGTCCGATGAGACCAAGATAAACTTATTTGTTTCAGATGGTGTCAAGCGTGTGTGGCGGCAACCAGGTGAGGAGTACAAAGACAAGTGTGTCTTGCCTACAGTCAAGCATGGTGGTGGGAGTGTCATGGTCTGGGCCTGCATGAGTGCTGTCGGCACTGGGGTGCTACAGTTCATTGAGGTAACCATGAATGCCAACATGTACTGTGACATACTGAAGCAGAGCATGATCCCCCCTTTCGGAAACTGCACCACAGGGCAGTATTCCAACATGATAATGACCCCAAACACACCTCCAAGATGACCACTGCCTTGGTGATGGACTGGCCAAGTATGTCTCCAGACTTAAACCCTATTGAGCATCTGTGGGGCATCCTCAAACGGAAGGTGGGGGAGCGCAAGGTCTCTAACATCCACCAGCTACGTGATGTTGTCATGGAGGAGTGGAAGAGGACTCCAGTAGCAACCTGTGAAGCTCTGGTGAGCTCCATGCCCAAGAGGATTAATGCAGTGCTGGAAAATAATGGTGGCCACACAAAATATTGACACTTTGGGCCCAATTTGGACATTTCCACTTATGGGCGTACTCACTTTTGTTGCCAATGGTTTAGACATTAATGGCTAAAACAAAGAACAAAGACACCAAACCTAAGCGCTACATGAATCAGCTTACCCAAATATATGTCACCGCTGTTAGTTGGTCCTCAATCCTCAGCATGTAACTTGTGATCTCTTCCCCAGCACAATGGAGAGTGGGTGGATGCAGGGAGACTTGAACTGCTGCAGCTGCTTAATCAGAGTGTCTGCAAACACTCCAGAGAAATGTAGAAATCCAAAAGAATTAAGGAATAGCGCAAAAATAGTCCAAAGACACCTGCTCTTAAAAAGTGTATAAATTTTAATATAATCCAAGATAAAAAGACATTGTAGTACAAAAATAAGAGTTAAAAAGTAACTCAGTGTGTACAGAGACACCTGTCTGCAAACATGTTTAGTGCCTCAGCACTTGTTCACTGCATATATATATACAGTGGGTCAAAAAAAGTATTTAGTCAGCCACCAATTGTGCACGTTCTCCCACTTAAGAAGATGAGAGAGGCCTGTAATTTTCATCATAGGTGTACCTCAACTATGAGAGACAAAATGTGGAAACAAATCTAGACAATCACATTGTCTGATTTGGAAAGAATTTATTTGCAAATTATGGTGGAAAATAAGTATTTGGTCAATATCAAAAGTTCATATCAATACTTTGTTATATATCCTTCTTTGTTGGCAATGACAGAGGTCAAACGTTTTCTGTAAGTCTTCACAAGGTTATGACACACTGTTGCTGGTATGTTGGCCCATTCCTGCATGCAGATCTCCTCTAGAGCAGTGATGTTTTGGGGCTGTTGCTGGGCAACACAGACTTTCAACTCCCTCCAAAGGTTTTCTATGGGGTTGAGATCTGGAGACTGGCTAGGCCACTCCAGGACCTTGAAATGCTTCTTACGAAGCCACTCCTTTGTTTCCCAGGCCGTGTGTTTGGGATCATTGTCATGCTGAAAGACCCAGCCACGCTTCATCTTCAATGCCCTTGCTCATGGAAGGAGGTTTGCACTCAAAATCTCACGATACATGGCCCCATTCATTCTTTCATGTACATGGATCAGTTGACCTGTTCCCTTTGCAGAGAAACAGCCCCAAAGCATGATGTTGCCACCCCCATGCTTCACAGTAGGTATGGTGTGGTTGCAACTCAGCATTCTCTCTCCTCCAAACACGACAAGTTGTGTTTCTACCAAACAGTTCTACTTTGGTTTAATCTGACCATATGACATTCTCCCAATCCGCTTCTAGATCATCCAAATGCTCTCTAGCATACTCCAGACGGTCCCGAACATGTACTGGCTTAAGCAGGGGGACACGTCTGGCACTGCAGGATCTAAGTCCCTGGCGGCGTAGTGTGTTACTGATGGTAGCCTTTGTTATGTTGGTCCCAGCTCTCTGCAGGTCATTCACTAGGTCCCCCCATGTGGTTCTGGGATGTTTGCTCACCGTTCTTGTGATCATTTTGACCCCACGGGGTGAGAGCTTACGTGGAGCCCCAGATCGAGGGAGATTATCAGTGGTCTTGTATGTCTTCCATTTTCTAATTATTGCTCCCACGGTTGATTTCTTCACACCAAGCTGCTTGCCTATTGCAGATTCAGTCTTCCCAGCCGGGTGCAGGTCTACAATTTTGTTTCTGGTGTCCTTAGACAGCTTTTTGGTCTTCACCATAGTGGAGTTTGGAGTGTGACTGTTTGAGGTTGTGGACATGTGTCTTTTATACTGATAACAAGTTCAAACAGGTGCCATTAATACAGGTAATGAGTGGAGGACAGAGGAGCCTCTTAAAGAAGACGATACAGGTCTGTGAGAGCCAGAAATCTTGCTTGTTTGTAGGTGACCAAATACTTATTTTCCACCATAATATGCAAATAAATTCTTTCAAAATCAGACAATGTGATTGTCTGGATTTTTTTCCACATTTTGTCTCTCATAGTTGAGGTATACCTATTATGAAAATTACAGGCCTCTCTCATCTTCTTAAGTGGGAGAACTTGCACAATTGGTGGCTGACTAAATATTTTTTTGCCCCACTGTACATACATAAATACATACTGTACATATATACACATATTGTCATAAACCCCTGAGTGGGCTCTGAAGTTAGGAGCATTTGCACTGAAGTACAAGGTTCAGGCTTGTGTGATTTACTCTTGTTCGGCATGGTTTTTCAAAAAAGCAGTAAAACCCAAGACAACCAGGATTAAATACAAGATTTGCAGGAAGTTTATTAAACTTTAAACAGACAGGCAGGATAATTCAACAGGAGTGAATTAGGAAAAGAACTGATAAGTTCTAGATACAGATCAGAGTTGCACAGGTGATTGCAGACTTCACTCTTGAACAAATTTGCTCAGACGAGTGCAGGCACAGACACTGGAACAGGATGCAACAGGCAAACAGAGGAATTGTCACTTATACAGAGTGACTTAGATAATTACAGGCTTGACTTTGGATAAGGTTAGCACAAATTATGCATGAACAAGCACTTTGCAAAGAGAGATTAAATAAAAACAATCTTAATATCAAATCTTGTAATGCAGATTGACGACAAGGTGATAAATTGAAGACAGGTTATTCCAATACAGGTAAACAGAATAACGTGTAGAGAAGTTATACAGACAAACAGGCACAGGAGCTGACACTAGAACAGGATGTCTCGGGTAGTCACAGGACTTGTGACTTTAGATAATGCAGACTTGACTCTGGAATGGGTTAGCACAAATGATGCAGAAAATGTCATTTTGCAGAGAAAGTGATTTGACAAAGCAGTCTTAATATTACACTTGTAATGTGTATTTCAGACAAGGTGATCAGGAGAGCTGAAGACAGGTTACTCCAAAACAGGGATAACATTTGTAGTGTAGATAGGACTCTGAAACAGATTCACACAAATGCAGGCTTAAACACTTTACAGAGACATAACAACTTGAATTGGATGGTCTAAGGATTACACTTGTAATGCAGGTTGCAAACAAGTTGATTAGATAAACTGTAAACAGTTTATCTGGAACAGGCAAACAGGATAACATGTGTAGTGCAGATAGGCTGACAGGTTCCTGTATAGATTAATTAGGCAAAGAATGAGTCTCTTTTAGAGACCAAAAGTCAAAGCCACAACTCAGTCTGAACTGGCTGAAGTTACCTGAGGAAATTCCAGGAGAAACAACTTGCAGTAACAGAGGAGAGTCCAGGAGGATAATCAGGTCACTAGTTGAGATGAAAATACTGGCAGAAAAGGGAAACACAGGATCAGATGCACCAACACTTGAATTAGACTGAAAATGCAAGAGACCAGCTTGAACTGAGAGACTGCCTTTTATAGCAAGCTGGGGCGCAATCAAATATACTGCGCAGGTTTCGGCACAATCGTGGGAACCCGCGCCGCCCGTAATTTCACCTCGCACATCAGGGTATTACATATACTGCACCGTTATAATACACATTTTAGTCGTTGCAGGTAACTTACGCCAGTATTTTGTCCACGGAAAGTGTTAATAAAGAGTAGTTTTATGCAAATCAGGCTAACACTGATGTCGATTTCAAATGCGACACGTAATTACGCTATTCAAAATTCATAAATAAACCCAGGCGCAGCCGCCATTTTCTTCAGTGTGTTTGGATTATTCTTTGAGCTACAGCACACTACACTGGAGTGGAGGATTAGTCAGAGTAGAGAGAGAGGCGCAAACAGAGGAGTTAGTTAGGTCGCATTGTTGTTTGATTAAGCTTGTACACTTACACATATTTTTACATATTGCACACATTTTGCATACATACATATACAAATACACCACACTCTTTTTTTCTAACACCTCACACATTTTATTTGAATTTTACAGTGTGATAGGCTGAGTGTTTGGTTGTGATTGTGTGTGATTGAACTGGGAGTGAGTGTGAGTGTGTGTAGTGTGATTTAGTGCGAGGATGGCAGGGAGAGGTAGGAAGGAGGGGAGGAGGGGAGAGGAATGGCAGGGAGAGGAGTATTGGAGAGGACAGGAGGAGCAGTGGGGTCCCCGTCAGGGAGTAAGTGGAGTGGGGAGAGAGAGAGAGCTAGAAGGGATGATGGGAGGGGAGATGCCCGAGAGCCCCAGAGACCAGGCACATCTAGGAGAGGGACAGAGGGTGCACATGTGAACAGAAGGGGGGAGGAGGGAGAGGATAGGGAGGAACCCACACCAGGGACATCACAGGGAGCAAGCCAGGTGTCCATGGAGGATGAGAGGCTGAGATGTCCCAACTTCTCATTTGAGGAAAACGTTGCCCTAGTCCAGGCCATCATGGACAATTACAGTGCCCTCTTCGGCAGGAGAAGGGCAAAGGCAGTGCAAAAAGGCAAAAAATTGCATGGTTGGCGGTAGAGGATGCCGTCAACAGTGTGGCCCCGCAGAGGAGGACTGTTGAGGGCCTGAAAAAGCGGTGTAATGACTACAAGAGGCGGGTCAAAAAAAGATGGGGCAGGAAGCTATGCACCAGAGGGGAGCAGGCGGTGGTCCATCCCTGGACATAGAGTATAACACCTGGCAGGAGATGATACGCAGGTCCCTGAGTATCACAGCAGTCCGTGGACTTCCAGGGGCTCGTGACTCAGGGGCTGCAACCACAGCACATCATGCTGGTGAGTAACATCCCACACACCAGTATTATATGTATTTGAGATATAACATCCTTTAATATCACACATTCATGTACACAATGAGGAGCATGGTATTTGGCCTACTAACAAAAACATCTACAATTATATTTGACATTAATGCTACTTAACACAATGCAATTCATGATATGAGGTGAAATAGTGCAATACTAACATGTTTCAGAGTAACACAGGCCACAAGCCACATGTAGAGTTTTCAGTAAATGAACACTATAGCCATCACAATACTGTTAGCTCAATAAAGCAGGTTCTGTGCCTACATCAGGCTAAAGAAAAATTGTGTGACCATAGTGTCACTTAAAGAACACATTTTTTCCATCATTGACATGTACACAAAACTATTGTATGAAACACATACCTGTATACTGCGCATATTTAAATCCCTCATAGCACAAATCACAATGTGCACTTGCATATTATAGAGTTTGACATGAGAATTAGTATAGGCCCTAGCATGTATCAATATACATTGTATGCCCACATGGACATATATCTGACTGTACTTATCCCTCTCATCATTTGACTCCTCCACAGAACCTCCTGTCGCGAGGATACAAACAGGCATGCCGCCACAACCACCACCACCAGTCACAGGCATTCCGCCACCACCACCAGTCTTCAGGCAACCACATGAACAGTATGCTCCCAGGCATGAGCATGGTTGGATGGCTTCAGTTGAGGACCCGGGAGTGATGCCACCACCATTGCCATATGACCCCTGGCAAGATTCCTAGCCAGAGGAATATTCTTATTTTGGCTTTGAGGGGGAGCCAAGACAGCCACAAAGGGTCCATGAATTTACCCCCCCCCCCCACAACACAATCTCAGGGCAGTCATCCCTTTTACCCACAGACTATGTCACAAGAAGTGCCAACTGGACAGGCTGAGTAGTCACACACTGGTCAACAGTGGGACTTTCAATCAACCCTGAGAGCTCCACTATCCTCATCACTTGGGCGAGTTCCACCATCCTCATCACTTGAGCGAGTTCCACCATCCTCATCACTTGGGCGAGCTCCACCATCCTCATCACTTGGATGAGCTCCACCATCTGCAGATGAAAATATAGCTGAAAGTACTCAAGCACCAGCAGATGCAGCTGAACCTTCCCCACCAGAAACATCAGATGCAGCTGAACCTGCCCCACCAGAAACATCAGATGCAGCTGAACCTGCCCCACCAGAAACATCAGATGCAGCTGAACCTGCACCTCAAGCAACTAGAAGCCCTGCTGCTCAAGAGCCTGTGGATGCATTGCACTCCAGAGGAGGCTCATAACAAGCTCCGAGAGCAGACAAAGAGGCCAAGATAGGTTCTACAGGAGCCAAGAGAGGTTCTTCAGGAGCCAAGAGAGGTTCTTCAGGAGCCAAGAGAGGTTACACAAATGTAGCATAGAGTTGCAGAGCGACATGGCATTAAGTGGAAGTGTTCAAAACCAGTCACAGATGATGCGAATTCTGTCTGATATGCAGATGGACAATAGATGGTGAGAACAAAATCAACTCTTGGGTGTGTTGGTTGAGCACTTTACACACCAGCAGCACACTGCCTCCAGCCTATCATCTGTGGCCAGCACACCAGCAGAAACATCTGAATCTTCTCAAACCAGGAGAACAAGGAAATCCACTACAGTCAACTCAGCTCCCTCATCTAAGAAGCCAAAAAAGAAATAAATATTCTTATAGTTCACCATAAATCTTGTCCTCTGTTATTTACAATATAATTGTCATCCACATCCATGTGAGGTGTGTTTTAGTACACTAATATTGTTAAAACATATAATAAGACCTGTGTGGAAATTGCAAAAAAAGGTAATATTATCCTGTTTATGACATATTCATGTTCTATAAACCACATCACATAGTTGTTTATGAAGGGTAGATATAGTAATATTCACTTATAAGATGTAAATCAAGGTTTCTCACATCCAATATAAATTGACAAATGGGTATATATATATATATATATACATAAATAATAATGTATTTACAGAAGGTGTGAACATAAGGTATAAACATCCATTTTAGTGACATAAACATGAATTAAACAAATGAGACATTTTCAGTAATTAGGGTGGTTAAGAGAAGTGGGGTGGGATGTAGTAGTTTCACTGACATGCAGTGGAAATCCGCAGTATGTAAACATGGTGGCTAATGAGGGTGTGCATTGCCAGGTGTTTTAAGGCTGCAGGTGAGAGGTTGTGCTGTTTGTGATTGGTTTGACACACTTGCAGGGGCAGGAATAATAAATGCTTAGAAGAGGTTTAACTGTTTGAGATATGTGATTGCGCATGCGTTTGTTAGGCCTTCAGGGAGTTACGTCGCTTTTTTAGTCAGTGCAAGGGTTGCTGCGCCTGCAATATGTGCCGAGATGAGAATGGAGTAGATTGTCTGAATTCTGCGCGCTTAAGTCCTTAAGCTGTATATTGGATATCAAATTGCGTGACTGTTCTATGTTAGTCTATGGCTAAAAAAAATACGTCCGAAGGGTGAAATATACGCGCATAACTTGTATGCTACGCCGTATATGTAATACCAAAATCGCGTAAAATCTGGCGGCAGAGGATTTTACGGTCGACGCTGCATATGTAATGGAGGCCCTGGTTGTTGTAATTACCTGCAGCTGGCTAGCAGGTGGAGCTGCAGAGCAAGCAGCTTCAGGCACCAGGACTCCATGAAAACTAAGGTAAACCAAAGCCCTCTAGTGGCTTAGAGGCTAACACGGCAGCAGCATACTGGAAATCTGGAGACCTGGGTTCAATCCTGAGGACATGTATGTCTATGCTAAAGCCCTTTGCCTGCCTTTTTTTCCTAAGACCCCATATCTTTTTAGCCTTTATAACTTTTGTGTGCAATATTTATTTTAATAATTATTATTAGATGTTGTTATTAGGAGTGTAAGTTATTTAAACTGTTCATCATGCTTTACATGTTTAAAATGTATTTATAATTATAGCACATGGGTTGAATAAATAAATCATGAGTTAATACCTTATAAATGCTCCTGTGAGATTTCCTCTGACCATAAAAGTTTCTGTTGGCCTCTCCTATATAATGATCTTGATCCTTCTCTTTATTTGATGACTGCGTAACTGATAAAACATCTTGATTAGTGTAAGGCAATCAGCAGAAGCAGCAGCAACACTGCTCCCTGCCCACGCACGACCTGTCAATCACCCCGAAAAAACGTGTGGTGGTGAGGGTAAGAAGCAGTGTTTGTATGACTGCTGCCTCATACATTGCAGTAATCAAGCTATCATGATCAAGCTGGCTTAGTACATGGAGCTCCTGCTTAGTACATGGAGCTCTATGTAGAAATTATAATGAGAATTAATAAAAAAAAAAATGCAACACATGTATTTAATATAACTTGCACATGCATCATCCCAAAAGAAACTAACGGCTAGATTACGAGTTTTGCGGTAAGAGAGGTGCGGTGCAAACTTGCACGTTATTGTCACTGCTCACTTACCTACAGTGCTGGTATTACAGGTTTTATTAAACCTGGCGTTATCGGGCAAGAAGTGAGCGTAGGGCAAAATTGTGCTCCATACCGCACTCAAATACCAGTGCTGCTTAAGTCAGCGGTGAGCTGGTTTTACGTGCTCATGCACGATTTCCCTATAGACATCAATGGGGAGAGCTGCATGAAAAAAAGCATGACACCTGCAAAAAAGCAGCGTAAAGCTCAGTAACGCAGCCCCATTGATTCCTATGGGGAAACAAAATTTATGTTTACACCTAACACCCTAACATAAACCCAGAGTCTAAACACCCCTAATCTGCTGCCCCTGACATTGACGCCACCTACATTATACTTATTAACCCCTAACCTGCCGCTCCCGATGTCGCAGACACCTACATTATACTTATGAACCCCTAATCTGCTGCCCCCAACATCGCCGACACCTACATTATACTTATTAACCCCTAATCTACCGCCCTCAATGTCGCCACAACCTACCTACACTTATTAACCCCTAATTTGCCGTCCCCAACGTCGCCACCACTATAATAAACATATTAACCCCTAAACTGCCACACTCCCACATCGCAAACAATAGTTAAATATTATTAACCCCTAATCTGCCGCCCCCGACTTCGCCGCCACTATACTAAAGTTATAAACCCATAAACCTAAGTCTAACCCTAACCCCCTAAATTAAATATAATTAAAAGAAATCTAAATTAAAATTCCTATCATTACCTAAATAATTCCTATTTAAACTAAATACTTACCTATAAAATAAACCCTAAGGCCTAGATTTAGAGCTTGGCGGTAGCCGTGAAAACCAGCATTAGAGGCTCCTAACACTGGTTTTAGGCTACCGCCGGTATTTGGAGTCAGTCAGGAAAGGGTCTAACGCTCACTTTTCAGCCGCAACTTTTCCATACCGCAGATCCCCTTACGTCAATTGCGTATCCTATCTTTTCAATGGGATCTTTCTAACTCCGGTATTTAGAGTCGTGGCTGAAGTGAGCGTTAGAATTCTAACGACAAAACTCCAGCCGCAGAAAAAAAGTCAGTAGTTAAGAGCTTTCTGGGCTAACGCCGGTTCATAAAGCTCTTAACTACTGTGCTCTAAAGTACACTAACACCCATAAACTACCTATGTACCCCTAAACCGAGCCCCCCCCCACATCGCCGCCACTCTATAACATTTTTTAACCCCTAATCTTCCGCTCTGTACACTGCTGCCAACTATGTTATCCCTATGTACCCCTAATCTGCTGCCCCTAACACCGCCGACCCCTATATTATATTTATTTACCCCTAATCTGCCCCCCACAACGTCGCCTCCACCTGCCTACACTTATTAACCCCTAATCTGCCGAGCGGACCTGAGCGCTACTATAATAAAGTTATTAACCCCTAATCCGCCTCACTCCCGCTTCAATAACCCTATAATAAATAGTATTAACCCCTACTCTGCCCTCCCTAACATTGCCGACACCTAACTTCAAGTATTAACCCCTAATCTGCCGACAGGAGCTCACCGCTATTCTAATAAATGTATTAACCCCTAAAGCTAAGTCTAACCCTAACACTAACACCCCCCTAAGTTAAATCTAACGAAATAAATTAACTCTTATTAAATAAATTATTCCTATTTAAATCTAAATACTTACCTGTAAAATAAACCCTAATATAGCTACAACATAAATTATAATTATATTATAGCTATTTTAGGATTAATATTTATTTTACAGGCAACTTTGTATTTATTTTAACCAGGTACAATAGCTATTAAATAGTTAAGAACTATTTAATAGCTAAAATAGTTAAAATAATTACAAAATTACCTGTAAAATAAATCCTAACCTAAGTTACAATTAAACCTAACACTACACTATCAATAAATTAATTAAATACAATACCTACAATTATCTACAATTAAACCTAACACTACACTATCAATAAATAAATTAAATACAATTCCTACAAATAAATACAATTAAATAAACTAACTAAAGTACAAAAAATAAAAAAAGAACTAAGTTACAAAAAATAAAAAAATATTTACAAACATTAGAAAAATATTACAACAATTTTAAACTAATTACACCTACTCTAAGCCCCCTAATAAAATAACAAAGACCCCCCAAAATAAAAAAAATGCCCTACCCTATTCTAAATTACAAAAGTTCAAAGCTCTTTTACCTTACCAGCCCTGAACAGGGCCCTTTGCGGGGCATGCCCCAAAGAATTCAGCTCTTTTGCCTGTAAAAAAACACATACAATACCCCCCCAACATTACAACCCACCACCCACATACCCCTAATCTAACCCAAACCCCCCTTAAATAAACCTAACACTAAGCCCCTGAAGATCTTCCTACCTTATCTTCACCTCACCGGGTATCACCGATCCGTCCTGGCTCCAAAATCTTCATCCAACCCAAGCGGGGGCTAGACATCCATCATCCGGCGCTGAAGAGGTCCAGAAGAGGCTTCAAAATCTTCATCCTATCCGGGAAGAAGAGGCGATCCAGTCCGGCAACCATCTTGATCCAAGCGGCATCTTCTATCTTCATCCGATGAGGACCGGCTCCATCGTGAAGACCTCCAGCGCGGATCAATCTTCTTCCGATGACGTCCAACTGAAGAATGACGGTTCCTTTAAGGGACGTCATCCAAGATGGCGTCCCTCAAATTCTGATTGGCTGATAGGATTCTATCAGCCAATTGGAATTAAGGTAGGAAAATTCTGATTGGCTGATGGAATCAGCCAATCAGATTGAGCTTGCATTCTATTGGCTGTTCCGATCAGCCAATAGAATGCGAGCTCAATCTGATTGGCTGATCGGATCAGCCAATTGGATTGAACTTGATTCTGATTGGCTGATTCCATCAGCCAATCAGAATTTTCCTACCTTAATTCCGATTGGCTGATAGAATCCTATCAGCCAATCGGAATTCGAGGAACGCCATCTTGGATGACGTCCCTTAAAGGAACCATCATTCGGCTAGTAGGCGTCGCTTGAAGAGGTTGGATCCGCGTCTGCTGGGAAGAAGATGGCTCCACTCCGGAAGAAAGAAGATTGAAGATGCTGCTTGATAGAAGACTTCATCCCGATGATGGACTTCCGACTTCATCCCTATGATGGATTTCTTCAGCCGCCGCTTGGATCCAGACTTCAGCCGGAGGATGGACATCACTCTTCAGCCCCCCGCTTGGGCTTGGATCAACACTTCCGAGGCTTGGATCAAGACTTCCGAGGACGGATCGGTAAACCTGGCAGGGTGAAGATAAGGTAGGAAGATCTTCAGGGGCTTAGTGTTAGGTTTATTTAAGGGGGGTTTGGGTTAGATTAGGGGTATGTGGGTGGTGGGTTGTAATGTTGGGGGGGGTATTGTATGTGTTTTTTTTACAGGCAAAAGAGCTGATTTCTTTGGGGCATGCCCCGCAAAGGGCCCTGTTCAGGGCTGGTAAGGTAAAAGAGCTTTGAACTTTTGTAATTTAGAATAGGGTAGGGCATTTTTTTATTTTGGGGGGCTTTGTTATTTTATTAGGGGGCTTAGAGTAGGTGTAATTAGTTTAAAATTGTTGTAATATTTTTCTTATGTTTGTAAATATTTTTTTATTTTTTTGTAACTTAGTTCTTTTTTATTTTTTGTACTTTAGTTAGTTTATTTAAATGTATTTATTTGTAGGTATTGTATTTAATTAATTTATTGATAGTGTAGTGTTAGGTTTAATTGTAGATAATTGTAGGTATTTTATTTAATTAATTTATTGATAGTGTAGTATTAGGTTTAATTGTAACTTAGGTTAGGATTTATTTTACAGGTAATTTTGTAATTATTTTAACTATTTTAGCTATTAAATAGTTCTTAACTATTTAATAGCTATTGTACCTGGTTAAAATAAATACAAAGTTACCTGTAAAATAAATATAAATCCTAAAATAGCTACAATATAATTATAATTTATATTGTAGCTATATTAGGGTTTATTTTACAGGTAAGTATTTAGCTTTAAATAGGAATAAGTTATTTAATAAGAGTTAATTTATTTTGTTAGATTTAAATTATATTTAACTTAGGGGGGTGTTAGTGTTAGGGTTAGACTTAGCTTTAGGGGTTAATACATTTATTAGAATAGCGGTGAGCTCCTGTCGGCAGATTAGGGGTTAATACTTTAAGTTATGTGTCTGCAATGTTAGGGAGGGCAGATTAGGGTTAATACTATTTATTATAGGGTTATTGAAGTGGGAGTGAGGCGGATTAGGGGTTAATAACTTTATTATAGTAGCTGTGAGATCCGCTCGGCAGATTAGGGGTTAATAAGTGTAGGCAGGTGGAGGCGACGTTGTGGGGGGCAGATTAGGGGTTAATAAATATAATATAGGGGTCGGCGGTGTTAGGGGCAGCAGATTAGGGGTACATAGGGATAATGTAAGTAGCGGCGGTTTACGGAGCGGTAGATTAGGGGTTAAAAATAATATGCAGGGGTCAGCGATAGCGGGGCAGCAGATTAGGGGTTAATAAGTGTATGGCTAGGGGTGTTTAGACTCGGGGTACATGTTAGAGTGTTAGGTGCAGACGTAGGAAGTGTTTCCCCATAGCAAACAATGGGGCTGCGTTAGGAGCTGAACGCTGCTTTTTTGCAGGTGTTAGGTTTTTTTTCAGCTCAAACAGCCCCATTGTTTCCTATGGGGGAATCGTGCACGAGCACGTTTTTGAAGCTGGCCGCTTGAGTAAGCAACTCTGGTATCGAGAGTTGAAGTTGCGTTAAATATGCTCTACGCTCCTTTTTTGGAGCCTAACGCAGCCATTCTGTGGACTCTCAATACCAGAGTTATTTAAAAGGTGCGGCCAGAAAAAAGCCAGCGTTAGCTTTTCGGGTCGTTACCGACAAAACTCTAAATCTAGCCGTAAGTTAGCTACAATATAACTAATAGTTACATTATATCTAGCTTAGGTTTTATTTTTATTTTACAGGCAAGGTTGTATTTATTTTAACTAGGTATAATAATTACGGCCAGATTACAAGTTTTGCGGTAAGAGGGGTGTGGTGCTAACATGCACGTTATTGTCACCGCTCACTTACCTACAGCGCTGGTATTAAAGGTTTTTATAAACCCGGCGTTAAAAGACAAGAAGTGAGCGTAGAGCACAATTGAGCTCCATACCGCACTCCAATACCAGCGCTGCTTAAGTCAGCGGTGAGCTGGTTGTACGTTCTCGTGCACGATTTCCCCATAGACATCAATGGGGAGAGCCGGCTGAGAAAAAGTCTAACACCTGCAATAATCTTCTGCTCCGGACATCGCAGCCACTATAATAAACATATTAACCCCTAAACTGTCGCACTCCCACTTCAAAAACACTAGTTAAATACTATTAACCCCTAATCTGCCGCACTTAACATTGCCGCCACTTACCTACATTAACCCCTAAACCTAAGTCTAACCCTAACACTCCGTAACTTAAATATAATTAAAATAAATCTAAATAAAACCTACTATCATTACCTAAATAATTCCTATTTAAAACTAAATAATTACCTGTAAAATAAACCCTAAGCTAGCTACAATATAACTAATAGTTACTTTGTATCTAGCTTAGGGTTTATTTTTATTTTACAGGCAAGTTTGTATTTATTTTAACTAGGTAGAATAGTTACTAAATAGTTATTAACTATTTACTAACTACTTAGCTAAAATAAATACAAATTTACCTGTAAAATAAAACCTAACCTAAGTTACACTAACACTTAACACTACACTACAATTAAATAAATTACCTAAATTAAATACAATTAACTAAATTAAATACAAATACCTAAATTACAACAAACCCCCCCCCACTAAATTGCGCAAAATAAAAAACAAATTACAAGAGATTTAAACTAATTACACCTAATCTTATACCCCTATCAAAATAAAAAAGCCCCCCCAAAATAAAAAAACCCTAGCCTAAACTAAACTACTAATAGCCCTTAAAAGGGCCTTTTGCGGGACATTCCCCAAAGAAATCAGCTCTTTTACAAGTAAAAAAAATTACAAACAATCACCCAACAGTAAAATCCACCACCCACACAACCAACCCCCCAAATAAAACCCTAACTAAAAACCTAAGCTCCCCATTGCCCTGAAAAGGGCATTTGGATGGGCATTGCCCTTAAAAGGGCATTTAGCTCTATTGCAGCCCAAAGCCCTAACCTAAAAATAAAACCCACCCAATAAACCCTTAAAAAAACCTAACACTAACCACTGAAGATCCACTTACAGTTTTGAAGAGCCGACATCCATCTTCAACGAAGCCGGGAGAAGTCCTCATCAAAGCGGAAAAAAGTCCTCAATGAAGCCAGAAGTCTTCATCCAAGCCGGGAGAAGTGGTCCTCCAGACGGGCAGAAGTTTTCATCCAGACGGCATCTTCTATCTTCATCCATCCGGCGCGGAGCAGGTCCATCTTCAAGATGGGTTTTACTGTTGGGGGGTTGTTTGTATTTTTTTTAAAGGTAAAAGAGCTGATTTCTTTGGGGAAATGCCCAGCAAAAGGCTATTCTAAGGGCTATTGGTAGTTTAGTTTAGGCTGGGGTTTTTTTTGTTTTTTTTTTTTGGGGGGGGGGCTTTTTTATTTTGATAGGGATATTAGATTAGGTATAATTAGTTTAAATCTCTTGTAATTTGTTTTTTATTTTGTGTAATTTAGTGTTTGTTTGTTTTTGTAATTTTAGGTATTTGTATTTAATGTAGTTAATTGTATTTAATTTAGGTAATTTATTTAATTGTAGTGTAGAGTTAGGTGTTAGTGTAACTTAGGTTAGGTTTTATTTTACAGGTAAATTTGTATTTATTTTAGCTAGTTAGTTAGTCAATAGTTAATAACTATTTAGTAACTATTCTTTTTTTTTTTTTTTTTTTTTTTATTTATAACCAACAATGGGTACAATTATGCAAATCACCGGACAATATGTCACGCAGGACCCAGTGTAACAAAATATAGTAAATAATGAATAGAAAATAAACACAATCATATAAGTGACAATAGTATCTATTCTATGCTGATACAATATAATACCTTTCAAAAAATTTCCTATAAGTTAGATAATTTTCAACCTAAAAAGATACAATATGTACACATTGTTGGGGTTTTAGTATATTAAACACACCAACTTAGACAACAACAATAACAAAGATAAAATTAAAAAAAAAAAAAAAAAATAACTAAACTAAACTAGTACAGTCTCCTTTTAAAGTAGATATTGCACAGTAAAAGAAACATGAAAACATACACTTGTCCAGTACGTCAAATTTACATTAAGATTTCAACCCTTTTGAAACATTAAACAAATAAAATTCTAATATAGTCAATGAAATTAAATCAAATCAGTCAGGGGAATAACATTTTCTTTCTCCCCCTCTCCTCCCCTCCCCCCTTCTTTTTTTTTCTTCCTTTTTTCCTTCTCTTTTCTCTCCCCCTCTGCTTCCTCTCCTTCCCTTTTTTTTTTTTTTTCTTTTTCACATGTGAGTACCAAAAGCCAACAACAATAAAAAGAAGAGAGAGAAAAAAAACAAAACAAAAAAAAAACATCTGTATTGTCTGTTTCCCAGATTTAAATTCAATAGGAATATTTCTCCAAAAAAAACGATATCATCTTAATTCCCCTTTTTTCTTTATACTTGCATTATTGAATCTCAGGACTACTCTATTTTTGCAGAGACTAAATTAATCCCACTTATACTATACGATTCCTCCTAACTACTGGACATGACAGAACAACAATAAAAAAAAAAAAAAGGGGTAAAATTTCCTCTCCCTCACCCCCCACCTCCACAACCGGACTCTTCACGATTATTTTATCCAGCTATGAGGAAAGACATTCAATAAAGTCAGTTCCGCAAAGCTAACCGATGATAAAAATGGAGAAAGAATCAATTTTTGACTAGCCACAGGGAAGGTTAAAATGACTGGGGACCATCTCCAGAGGAACATCTTAATTCTTTTTTCAGTTGCATCAGATAACTGAAATGACTCAAAAACTATTTGGTCTTGAAGTGTTTTAAACACCATAGCTAGTCCTGGTAACACCTTACTTTTCCAATTTCTAAGTATACAATATCTAACCACCAAAATAATTGTATTCATACTATTTACAGTATTACTATTAAGAGCATTATTGCTCAATAACAAAATAACATCCTCCGCCGCTAGCGCAATTGAAACTTTATATAGTTTATTAAACCAAAAAATGATTTTCAGCCATAATTGTTTAGCTTTAGGGCATGTCCAAAACATATGGAGCATATCTGCTTTATAGTGTGCACACCATGGACACAGATTAACCGTGGAGGGGTAATACTTATTCATCTTCAACGGGGAGACATACCAGTTATTTATCACCTTCATATGAGATTCTTTCCATATTACTGGAACCTTGCATTTGTAAAGAGATTCAAAACTCTGAGAAATCCTTTCATGATCTATCGACAGTATTACTGATATCCATGCCTTACATATATTATCCCTAATAGTTAGACTTTGCTTATTTAACATAATATCATACATCAATGAGATTGATGCATCCCCCATGTTAAATTTTTGTATACATAATTTAATATCGGCCCAGTCCGCTGTTACACTACACTGCCATTTCTGATCTAAAATAAAATGACTATTCTACCTAGTTAAAATAAATACAAACTTACCTGTAAGTTTGGCAGATTAGGGGTTAATAATTTTATTTTAGTGTTTGCAATGTGGGAGGGCCTCGGTTTAGGGGTTAATAGGTAGTTTATGGGTGTTAGTGTACTTTTTAACACTTTAGTTATGAGTTTTATGCTACAGCTTTGTAGTGTAAAACTCATAACTACTGACTTTAGAATGTGTTACAAATCTTGCGGGATAGGCTGTACCGCTCACTTTTTGGCCTAAAAAAAAAGCTTGCAATACTGGCGCTATGGAAGTCCCATTGAAAAAAGACTATATGCAAATTGCGTAAGTTGATTTTCGGTAAGGCTAAAAAAGTGTGCGGGACAACTGTACCTACAAGACTCATAATAGCAGCGGTAGTAAAAAAGCAGCGTTGTGAGCCTTAACGCTGCTTTTTTACTCATAACGCAAAACTCGTAATCTAGCCATTAGTAAATAGTTATTAACTGTTTATTAACTACCTAGATAATATAAATACAAATTTACCTGTAAAATAAAACCTAACCTGAGTTACTCTAACACCTAAACTTACACTACAATTAAATAAATTACCTAAATTAAATACAATTACCTAAATTACAAAAAAAACCCCACTAAATTACACAAAATAAAAAAATAAATTATCAGATATTTAAACTAATTACACTTAATCTAATAGCCCTATCAAAATAAAAAGCCCCCCCAAAATAAAAAAAAACCCCTAGCCTAAACTAAACTACCAAAAGCCCTTAAAAGGGCCTTTTGCGGGGCATTGCCTCAAAGAAATCAGCTCTTTTACCTTAAAAAAAAAAATACAAACAACCCCCAACAGTAAAACCCACCACCCACACAACCAACCCCCCAAATAAAATCCTAACTAAAAAAACCTAAGCTCCCCATTGTCCTGAAAAGGGCATTTGGATGGACATTGGTCTTAAAAGGGCATTTAGCTCTTTTTCAATTGCCCAAACCCTAATCTAAAACTAAAACCTACCCAATAAACCCTTAAAAAAGCCTAACACTAACCCCTGAAGATCCACTTACAGTTTTGAAGACCCGACATCCATCCTCAAAAAGCGGCAGAAGTCCTTGTCGAAGCAGCAAGAAGTCCTTAATGAAGCTGGGAGAAGTCTTCATCCAAGCCAGCAGAAGTGGTCCTCCAGAGGTGCAGAACTCTTCATCCAAACGGCATCTTCTATCTTCATCCATAAGGAGCATAGCGGGTCCATCTTCAAGACATCCGGCGCGGAGCATCCTCTTCAATCAAAGTCTTCTTCCCGAATGAAGGTTCCTTTAAGTGACATCATCCAAGATGGCGTCCCTTGAATTTCCGATTGGCTGATATAATTCTATCAGCCAATCAGAATTAAAGGTTAAAAAATCCTATTGGCTGATGCAATCAGTCAATAGGATTGAGCTTCAATCCTATTGGCTGATCCAATCATCCAATAGGATTGAGCTTGCATTCTATTGGCTGTTCCAATCAGCTATTGTATCCGCTCTACTACATACCAACGGAATGAGCTGACATCTTTGTTGTGTAAAAGAATAAAGTGATGTGTCAAGTCTGACCAATCAGATCCATGCTCAATATTATTGAGATGCTCCCTAATACGTGAGCGTGCCTCTCTTGAGGTACATCCAACGTATTAAAGCTTACATTGGGAGCATTCTGCTACATATACTACAAACTTGGTATGGCAATTGGTACATTCTGTCATATTGAAAACCTTTTGGGTCACACAAGATTGGAATATCTTAGTGGGTCTGGTATGACTGCAGGCTATGCATTTGGTGTAGTGACATTTGTAGTGTCCCTTAGTGCTGAGCCAACTACTAGTTGTAGCCTCCTGTTTCTTAATCAAACTAGGTGCTATAATGTTACCAAGATTGCGTCCTCTTTTAGAAATAAAATTACACCCCTAGACACATACAGGTAGATTACGAGTTATGCACGTTAGAGGGTATTTAACGAACGCAACAAAAGTTGCGTTATTTTACCCTCCATAGCACTTTCATTACAAGTTTTGAAACAGCTGCCTTGTGTGTGTGATATGGTTGCGTTGGGCACCATACCGCACAAAATACAACCGTGGTTTTGACGTGCTCATGCACGCTTTCCCCAAAGACATCAAAGGAGAGTGCGGTTTAAAAAAAACCTAACACCCTAACATAAACCCCACATCTAAACACCCTAATCTGCTGCCCCTGAGATCGCCGACACCTTCATAATGTTATTAATCCCTAATCTGCTGCTTCCGACATTGCCCCCACCTAAATAAATCTATTAACCCCTAATCTGCCCCTCCCAATATCGCCGCCACTATACTAAAGTTATTAACCCCTATTCCCTCACACCGTAGCATCGCCCACACTATCATAAATCTATTAACCCCTATTCCGCCACTCCCAGACACTGCCACCACTTAATGAACCTATTAACCCCTTAACTGACAGCCCCACATTGCAACAGCCTAAATGAAACTATTAACCCCTAAACCTAACTGTAACCCTAACCGTAACCCTAACCCTAAACCTAACATCCCCTAACTTTAATATAATTAAAATAGAGCTAAATTAAAGTTACAATTATTAACTAAATAATACCTATTTAAAACTAAATACATACGTACCTGTGAAATAAAACCTAAGCTAGCTACAATATAACTAATAGTTATATTGTAGCTAGCATAGGTTTTATTTTTATTTGACAGGTAAGTTTTTATATATTTTAACTAGGTAGACTATTTAGTAAATAGTTATTAACTATTTACTAACTACCTAGTTAAAATAAATACAAACCTACCATTACAAAAAAATAACAAACAAAATTATCCAAAACAATAAAAATTATTCCTATTCTAATACCCTGTTTAAAAAAAAAAAAAAAACACCCCAAAATAAAAAAGCCTAATCTATAATAACTACCAAGGGCCCTTAAAAGGGCATTTTGTAGGTCCTTAAAGGGCCTTTTGTAGGGAATTTCTCTAAAGATATCAGCTCTTTTCCTACAAAAGAAAAACAAACACCCCCTAACAGTATACAACCCCCCCCCAACCCACAAAATAAAGCCTAATCTATCCATTGCCCTGAAAACAGCATTTGTATGGGCATTGCCCTTAAAAGGGCATTCAGCTCTTTTATGAAATGCTCAAACCCTAATCTAAAAATAAAAACCCACCCCAAAATGAAAAAAAAACATTACAAAAAATAACAAACAAATTATCCAAAATAATAAAAATGATTCCTATTCTAATACCCATTTTAAACAAAAACACCCCAAAATAAAAGAAACCTAATCTAGAATAAACTACCAATAGCCCTTAAAAGGGCCTTTTGTAGGGCATTGCCCTAAAGATATCAGCTCTTTTTCTAAAAAAAAATACAAAGACCCACTAACATTACAAACCCCCACCCCCAACCTACAGAGTAAAAAAAAAAACTATCTAAAAAACCTAAGCTACCCAATGCCCTAAGCTACCCAATGCCCTGAAAAGGGCATTTGTATCGGCATTGCCCTGAAAAGGGCATTCAGCTCTTTTGCTGCCCTTAAAAGGGCATTCAGCTATTTTAAGTGCCCACCCTAATCTAAAATAAAAACCCACCTCAAAAAAACCTTAAAAAAACCTAACACTAACCCCTCTTTAGGTACTCACAGTTGTTGAAGTCCCGCTTGAACAATCTTAATCCCGGCGGCTCCATCTTCATCTAGGTGGCATCTTCATCCAGATGGCTCCATCTTAATCCATTGCGGGACCGACATCTTCTTCATCCCTTCGGAGGTGGAGCAGTGATTTGCGGAGGCGGAAGTCCAGGCCGAAGTCCGGGAGGAGGTACAGGTGGAGATCCAAGTGAAGGTCCATCGATTCGACGTGGAGGTCCTCTTCATAAATAAATCCGCCGCACAGTGAAGATTGAAATGCAAGGTACCCCTTTTATACTTGGGGTACCATTGCATTCCTATTGGCTGAAAAAATTGAATCAGCCAATAGGAATTAGGGCTGCTAAAATCCTATTGGCTGTTCAAATTAGCCAATAGGATTTAAGCAGCTCTAATTCTATTGGCTGATTCGAATCCTGAGGAGGTGGTTATACATAGTCCTGAGACTGGGGTTCCCTATTACAGAAAACTTTCTTTAAAGTCAGATCTCGGACAAGTCTGTTGATGACAATTATTGTTTCAAATAAATTCATGGGAATGAAACCTAAACCCAGGCTCAGGACTGATGTTTCCCCCCTAGTCAGTTCCACCTTAGAAAGATTAAGAATTGTTATACTTTGTATTTGTTCCGAACTGACCTTCCTCTTCCACCACTCATTCCTCTTCCTGTGCCTCTTCCTCTTTCTCCTCCTCCCTCCATTTCCTTTATTACCTTCTGAAAAAAAAAATGCTGGTTATTAAGTTTTATACATGGTTTGCTAACAGTACTAAGGGTACTAATCTCTCCCTCACTGTCACTCAAGAATTCTATTCTCCTCTGGTCTGTACTGAGTTTGTGAGGAGTGTTTTCTAAATTAACTTTTCTACTAGTATTTCTTGTGACTATTGGGTCATCCCTAGCACTGGTAGACTCTGCTCTTGCCTTCTTTGGCTTGCTAAACTGGTTTGGACTAACCACTAGTTCTTCACCCTCAGATTGGCCACTGGCTTCACTCATTTGTCTGTACTCTGTTCTTCATCAGTATATTCTGAATCTGAGAAAGTTACTTTTTTCTCCTGCTTAGGGGATGTGTCTCTGTCTCTAAATGTATTCCTTCTCTGTCTGTTAGTCTTATGTGTTTGTTTGTTATTCCATAAATACATTTTATTATTCAAATAATCAGCATTATCTCTGGTAAACTTTTTCAATTTAAAGTTATCTATCCTGAATTTATTGACAATCTCCTGTAGCACTTTGTCAAATTCATTATATTTAGGGTGATCTAAAAAGAGTTCAGTTGCATCTGTATTGATATCAGTTCTTCCCTTATTTTGGCAAGCTGATTATCCTTAAATCTCATAATGAGTCCCATCAAAACTTTGGAGCAGTCACTCAGGGCCTGATT
This sequence comes from Bombina bombina, assembly GCF_027579735.1. Taxonomy (NCBI): domain Eukaryota; kingdom Metazoa; phylum Chordata; class Amphibia; order Anura; family Bombinatoridae; genus Bombina; species Bombina bombina. Next base: position 783,672,963 of record NC_069499.1, on the reverse strand, counting down.
CCATTCTGCAATAAAGTCAGGGTTGTCCACCTGGAACGTTGGAAGGCCACTTGAGATAAGATCCAAAACAAGATACTTTTCTAGGGCCCTTTTGTCCCACCATACTCTATACTCTCTAATGAGAGTCCATTCCATATGGAGGAAAGCTTCATTAATATCCAATACCTGTTGCTGTTTTACAAAGGTATCCTCTAATGTAAGCCTCCCAGTGTCCAAGTCAGACTGTTATGAATTGCGTGCTAATAGCTGGATTTGTGGATCACAACTGCAGTATTACTAATTAATATGAATGTGTGCCAGACAGTGTAAGGTTGTCTGAGGGTTTTACAGTACCAACCTGGTACCTTGGCAAATGTCAATATATAAAGTCTTATATTTCCATCATTTACCCACAATGGGCAGGCAGACAGGAATCAGTAGTTGAAACTGTGGTTTGCAGATGTATGGTAAAAATGGTCAGCTAGCTCCCAGTCAGGGAGACATGCAGCAGCGCTGCACTGGTGCACTGGTGCTGTTGTTCTTGAGACAAGCAGTCTGATCTCTCAGTAAGCCTTGTGCTGTGGCTGCTGTGTGTTCACACAGAAACAGGGAGGATCTGCAGTGAGAGATGGCTGTGGCTGCTGTAGTTCCACACAGAGAGAGTGGGTGGAGCAGCAATAGGAACTTGAAACAGTTGCTGGGAAAAGGAAGGAGCTGTTTTAGCAAACAAACAAAGACAAGTGTACTCACTGGGAAACTTCTGTAATGAAATGAAGCTTGTAATAAATCCTGCAGTGTTGTTGTTCCAGGTAAGCATGTGAAGTCACAGATATAAGTGAACAGGGGTTGGTTGTTGTTTCAGCGTTTTCTCAGCAGGTGTGCTGTTGGAGTTGAAAGTCTTGTACTGTGATAGTTAGAGAAAATCCTCTGTTAATTCTGTTACAAAAGATTTTAAAAGGATTAAAGGCTTGTATCTCTTAGCTAGGTGCTTGCAGGAAACTCCCTAGTTACTCAATACTAAAGCAGTGTGGAAAGTTATATAGACTTGGTTCAGGTAAGTTGAGAATTTAAAGAGACAGCTTCTAGTAAACAAAAGTATGTGCATGATGGCAAAGATAGTGAAATGAATAAGAATCATGACACAGACAGTGATCTAAGTGAAAACCAACTCATGTTGTTCCTTTAAATCGTTTGGTTTTGGTAAGCCTGTTTGATCTATCACAACAAGAAGTTCTAACCGAGTTACAGAGGGTCTATAAACACAATTTAAAAAAATCACATACAGAAAAAACCCTCTAAGTGTACTCAAGGTAGTGAACTAATGTCCGGATGCTTATAGACAATGTCTCACAAGATGCAACACTTTGGTTATTCGTGAAATGTAGTGTGTCACTGAGCGCCTACTGCAATGTTGACCCTTAGCTCTAATAAATTGACCCCTAGCGGTCAAAAAAATGTGGAAAATCAGAAGAAATACTATCAAAGCACCAAATAACAATGGCAGGGTCTGAACTTGTGCAATAAATCTTATTCAAACAGATGCATTTAAATAAAGGATTTAAAACAATATGACAATTTGGACAAATTTAATGAAGGATAATAAACAGTATGACAATATTTTAAAAACAATGTTGCAGTTGATTAAAACAATGTAACAATTAAAACAAATAATCGAGGATCCAAGATTTTACAATAAGTTTAAAAGCCCAAATTCTTGGGAAACAACAGGAGTTAACATATGAAATAATATAACTCGTGGAAAATGTCTAAATCTTGTTAGTGAAAATAATTTATGTGTAGACCTTTGGTTGTGTTGGAGCGGTGTTCTTAATTTTCCTGATTCACCTTATGTCTAAGTGATTTTGGTGTGTCTTCTCCTAATATTTTCCAGAAGTTTGCGATATGTTGTGCAAAAGAGAAAAGGTGCAGATGCTTGATAATAAAATATATAGTGGACTTAATGTGAAAAAAATATAATGAACTTTGTGAAAAAATATGTGTCAAAGTCAATGGCGTGTCAAAAAACAAAAAACAAACAATAGTTTTTTGAAAAATAGTGAAAAAACTGCACTTGAAAATGATAAGCAGAGAACAGTGTAAACGGTAAAAAATTCAGTTAAAATTTCAAAAATGGTGCATATCTAGATAAAATCTGTCTTAGTGACTGATAAACAGTAAAAATGATGAACAGTAAAAGTGTGGTCTTCACAGTTGTGCAAATACGATCCAGTGATCAAAAGAAAAAGGAATTGTGATCCATAATGTTAAAAGTTGCAGAAAATTGCAGATAAAAAAGATATCTTGGTAAAAAAAGTAAGTAAAACAAAGGAAGATATTATAAAAAACAAGACTAAGAAACTAATAAGGGAATTAGAAAAGAAAAATATTGATGAAAAAGGAAATTCTGAATTTGAAGAGAATTTAAATGAGGCAAATCCCCATATAGAAAATGACAGAAATGAGTCTAATACATGGACAACAGTTACATATAAAAAAGATAAAAAAGCCAAAAAAGAAAGATCTAATCCACAACAACCTGAAATACAACAACATACTCCATATTATAGGAATAAAACGTCAGACTATTACAATGACAAGTCAGCACGCAATTTTAGACATATTGATTACAGAAATGAATATAACAATCAGAGACAAAGAAATTTCGATAACAATTATAGGGGGCAATATACATATAACAGATATAATATGTATGAAAGGTCATATAATAACAGAATGGGTAACAATCAATTTGAACAAAGAAGGGAGAGAAGGGAATATTATACAAATCCCTATGAAGAGAGAGGGAGAGAACGAGATTATAAAGGGAGATTTGCACAAGGAAATTGGAGTAATTCCTACTACCCAGAGAGAAACTGGAGAAATCAAAACCATCAAGAAAGAGAATATCAGCGAGATATGAGAAATCACCAACAGAAACGAAACTTTGATGATGAAAGACCATATGATCAACAGTTTAGAAACAGGAATACTTATGAGACCCCTACACAAGAAAGAAGACAACAAGGATCAAGAGATGAGCCTCAAAATGAGAGGCTGAAAGAAAAAATTGAAAAGTCTGGGGGACAATTAAAAGTTAGAGAAAAAGAAAATGGAGTGAATCGAGCAAACATTCAAACACTAACAAATATACAAGTACCTCACTCCTCCTCCTCTTTTTTAGAGTTGGACCACCACAACTGCAAAAAGGGAGAACAAAATCAATCTACAACTTGCGCAAAAACAAGACCCACAGAGGGAAAAGAGGAGGTGTAAAAACAAAAAAGAATGCGAACAAAGAAGAAAACCAGGAAGAGGAGGTAACTGAAAAAGGGATATTCAATCTGAGCTCTTATAAATTAAACAAAGATGAGAGATCTATTCTAAAACTTGGTCTATCTTTTGCCCCATCAAAAAGTCTAGATAAGTTTACGACATTTGTAAACACAAAAGAATTTATCAGGAAATTAACCCTGAAAAGGTTCTTTTTGAAAACATGTACTGAAAGGATGGGTTGTGGATTTCAAGAATATACTCAAACTCAACAAGATGATGGCTATAAACATACAAACCTTAAGCCAAGGTCTACATTCTATCCCTTGACATACAAAGGGACAGCACTCAAAACTTTCGAGACAGTAGTCTGCAGAGAAATACGAGATATTACTAATAAAAAGCTAAAATTGAAAAACAAGAATCTATCGGACAAACAATTAAGAATTGTTAAACAACTGGAGGAAAACCACAATCTCACCATAAAGTCCGCCGATAAAGGAGGTGGGTTTGTGGTGATGAATAAAACAAACTATAACAACGAGACAGAAAGGATTTTGGGTGATAAAAATACATATGAAAAATTAAGAGAAAACCCTGTGAATCTGTACAAAAAGAGATTGACAGATCTCCTAAAGGGAGCAAAAGAGGATAACATCTTGAATTAAAAGGAGTATAATTACATTAATGTACAGTTCCCGAAGACTCCTATAATATACCATCTCCCGAAGATTCATAAAAATCTTAAGAATCCCCCGGGAAGACCAATCATTTCGGGGATAGGATCCTTGAGCAGCAATCTGTCGGAGTATGTGGATAGACACCTCCAAAAGATGGTCAAGGAACGTCCATCTTATCTAAGAGATTCCACTCAGATAATTAACCTACTTGAGGAAATCAGCTGGGAAGAGAACTACATCATGGCAACGTGTGATGTTACAGCATTGTACACAAGTATTCCTCACGAAGAAGGAATGAGAGCAGTACAATTCTATCTAGAGAGAGATGAAGAAATTCCGGCAAGACAATGTGATTTCATACTCGAGAGCATCCATTATATCCTGCATCATAATTATTTTTGTAATGAAGGGAAGTTTTATAGGCAGATCTGAGGAACGGCGATGGGGACCAGGTTTGCGCCTAGCTATGCTAACCTCTACATGGCTAAGTGGGAAGAAATTTTCTGGGAATCATGCCCAGCAGGCGCGGACCTGGTCTTTTATCGCCGCTACATTGACGATATCATACTGATCTGGAAAGGAGCACAAGAAGATCTAGAGTACACCTTTAAGGTGATGAATCAAAATGAAGCAAATCTCCATTTCACGTATGAACACAGTCAGAAATCCCTCACATACCTTGATTTAAAAATAGAAATAAAGGACAATGCCATTGAAACATCAACTCATTTCAAAAAGGTGGACAGTAACAACTATGTCCACCAAACCAGTTGTCATCATAGAAATTGGAAAGCTAACATCCCAAAGGGACAACTTTTAAGGATGAAGAAAAATTGCTCAGATCCTCAAAAATGGGAAGAACAAGCCCAAATAATCAAGGCTAAATTTCTTGAGAGAGGTTATAATGAAAAAATCTTGGATCAGAAGATAGAAGAAATCGGAAAAATTGAAAGGAAAGAGATAACCAAATATAAAGATAAGACAAGTGGGAACCAAAGTAACAAGATCCTTAATATACCACTAATAACGGAATACAGTGAAAATAGTCATATCATCGAGAACATTTTTCAGAAGCATTGGAATATATTGAAGGATGATGACATCCTCGGAGAAAAACTACCTCAAAGACCAAAATTTGTGTACAGAAGGGCTAATAATTTGAAAAACAAATTAGCCCCAAGCATAAAAAAGGTCAAAAAATCTGAAATAAAAGACACATTCGGGAAAACTGTAAAAGGCTTTTTTCCTTGTCATACATGCAAAGCATGTAAATGTGGTAGAAAATCCACGGAATTCCAATCACATAACAACCAAGAAAAATATAAGATCAAGGACTTAATACGCTGTCAAGATAAGAACGTTGTGTACCTACTCCAATGTCCCTGTGGTCTCCAGTATGTGGAACAAACGTCTAGGGCATTGAGGGACAGAATACGTGAGCATTTGTTGTGCATTGAGAAACTCAACAAAGAGACCACGTTGTATAAACATTTCTCCGAAAAACATCTTGGAGATATTAGAACACTGAAATATATGGGAATACAAAAAGTACCAAAAGATTGGAGAGGAGGCAACCAGGAGAAAAAAACTACTCACAGAAGAATCAAAATGGATCTTTCGTTTAGATTGTCTTTTTCCGAGAGGATTAAATAATTAAGAAGATTTGTCCCACTTATTAAATCTGAACTAAGGAGAAGCTTAGAATGATCATGAAGATGAAGAAAATCAGAGTAATTTATAAGATCTCAAACTTTGACCACCCTTGAAATATAATAAATGTAGAACAAATTATGCTTTCCATTATCTGAGCGAGAAAATTTGATGACCTGGTGAAACCATTTCTGTTCTCAAAAAAGAAACTGAGGGTCCCCCACACACACTGATGGAAACAATAAAAATAAAAATAAGAGAATATATTCTTCTTTTGAACCCACCCTGATGAATGATTAAAATAATTTTGATATTTCCCAATCTGACCTGGTGAGAATTAAACCAGATAAAATGAAAACTAAACAATGGCATAAGAATGAAAACAGGATGTGCGTGCAAGAGCTCTCCCTTTGTATCTCTTCTCTGACCTAAATGTGAATCTACTTATAGTTGTCCATACTGCAATAATGATCCCAGGGAGCAAAGCCTCTCCTGAGCTCACTAGACATATATGTTATATCACTAGACATATATGTTAAAATTCTTGATTACTACCATGGAAAAGACCATGGGTGAATCTAATCCAGATTCAACATCTTTATCTTCCCACATAGGATGATTAATATGAATTTCCTCGTACATTCAAGTCTTGCATACCAAGATTAAGTAGCCTCTGAGTAATCAGTAATAAAAGCAATTAGTTGAAAAAGTCAAAATATACATAGAACACTGACTAGAAAAGGAATAACTTTTGGAAATTTCCTTTGAAAACTTCTTCTGACATTCGAGATAACTACCCCCTCTTTAAATATATACTAATAAATTTAAAAATAATACATTTTAATATATCTCTGTAGATTGGTTTCATTATATCTTTTCAAGCTAAATAGAAACTTAAAATCCAAAAGTACTGCAAGAACACTTAAGTTCTATATATATTAATACAGATGAAATAGCCAGCCACTTGCAGTATTGAAATATTGATATAATCTCTTTTCCTGGCATTCCATTACATATTGAAAAATATTAAAAGATTGAAAAATAGGAAATCAAAGAGAAAATTTTTTTTTACAAGATGTTTAACAAAATTTTTTATAAAATGTTTAACAAATGTCGGAGAATCAGAAATATGGTCTTATAACACTAAATAAACTAAGTGAGTATTATACAACAAACTCATTTTCAAGCTTTGATTAACTTAGAAAAACTACAGATGAGTAGTTATAGAAGATTAATATCATGTAATATTGTTTGATCATAAGCACAAGGAACAATGTACAGGGTCTATTTCCTTAGAAGGCAGTCATGTTAAAAATCTAAATCCATTAATGTGAAGTAAATATTTCAAGTTACACTCTGTATAAAGTCATGCTAGTATACTTTGAGATGATACACATAGGACGTATACACACTCTGGAATACTGTTGCAATTCAAGATTTAAATCTATGTGATATAAAGGATTATTATGTTCTCATACAATCTAACTGACATCCTGTATATATAATAGTCGGCATTATTGAAAATTTCAACACAATGAACTCTCTCGTATTATATTCACAGAAACCAATAGAATTCTGTAATTTACTACACACCTCCAAATTTAACCAATCGTTAAGGAGTGTGGACATTTTTTGGCATCCAATAGGCAGGCTGAAAAAACAGACAAGCAGTCCTGTAAACATAGACACATGCCACAGTTACCCATAACATCATCAATGGCCAATAGTGTGGATTTCTCACAACCCGCCCCTTATCCAGCCAATTGGAAAGATCTCTGTGTATAAGGCTAACCAATAGGGGAATGTACTTATTGAAGCCAAAAGAGATCCATGAAAAAAATTGTCCCACAGCCACTTAAAATAAACAAAATAAACAGGGATGAAGCTATAGGAAAGTGCCTGACAATTTGAGAAGTAATACACGGTATTTAAGAAATATAAGAAATATCAGCGTTACGCGAAACCGGAAGTGGTGAGGTTCACTTCCGGTATAACGAAAAATGGCAACTACCAATAAAGGTATATAAAGACCCCAATCATATTAAAAAAACAGTCTTGATAAAGGTCAGTGGATGACCGAAACGCGTCGACTGGTGAGTGACATTCTGGTAATATTATTCTTTTTAAACCATCTATACTATTATTTATTTATTTTTTGGCAGAAGGAATTTTATCTGCAGCAAGTTGAATTTATTGCTTAGAAGACACATTGCACCCTCAATCTTGGAGAAAATCATCACATATACATTTTAAAATTTGACATAACCCCTGGATGTGTGACTGTTCTACACTAATCTGAACAAATATTTTTCTTTTCTTTTTTCACTTGGATTGGACTTTTACTTTTAACATTATGGATCACAATTCCTTTTTCTTTTGATCACTGGATCGTATTTGCACAACTGTGAAGACCACACTTTTACTGTTCATCATGTTTACTGTTTATCAGTCACTAAGACAGATTGTATCTAGATATGCACCATTTTTGAAATTTTAACTGAATTTTTTACCGTTTACACTGTTCTCTGCTTATCGTTTTCAAGTGCAGTTTTTTCACTATTTTTCAAAAAACTATTGTTTGTTTTTTGTTTTTTGACGCGCCATTGACTTTGACACATATTTTTTCACAAAGTTCATTATATTTTTTTCACATTAAGTCCATTATATATTTTTTCCAATCAAGCATCTGCACCTTTTCTCTTTTGCACAACATATCGCAAACTTCTGGAAAATATTAGGAGAAGACACACCAAAATCACTTAGACATAAGGTGAATCAGGAAAATTAAGAACACCGCTCCAACACAACCAAAGGTCTACACATAAATTATTTTCACTAACAAGAGTTAGACATTTTCCACGAGTTATATATATATATTTTTTTTTTAAAGATTTTTATTGAGGTTATGTAGATAGCAAACAATAATCAAAAGTTCAGTAGCATATACACAGTGGGAACAGTAGTATTTGTTTAGCTTTTACAATCATATAGAAAGAATTGACTTACCATGTACATGACATCGTATAGTTAGAAAGACAGTACAGTACTTTAGTACGAAACACTAAATATGCATATGGGAACCTCATTTTCTATTTTTTATAGGGGATGAAAGCACCTCAACAAGGCCAGCAGACCACTCATGGGCCTATTGTACGTTAAATGAATAGGAAGAGGAGCTCTAATGTCACATACGGTCACTTTTGGACCTTGAAATTGAATTAATATCTTTTAACAAACCGTGTGGCATGAAATTATATACAAGAACAGTAATATATATAACAACATTATATGTCATAAGTAATCAATGCTATGCCTAATACTTCAAATATTTAGGTCACTTGTGGGCCTTGAAATCATATATATGCATACCAAATGTATAGGGCAATTATCTGCAGCGGAAGAATTATAAACAATAGAGGCCTAAGATACCCCTCTGAGTAGTGGGAGTGGGCATGGACAACAGTCAACTATAGAAAAACGCACACAAGAAGGAAAGAAAAAAACAAAAAACAAAAAAACAACATGCTTCAAATATGGGTCATAACATAGGGATATATAATATTCTGGCTGAGATAAAAATGGTCTTAGGGGCATTAATCTTTCTAATAGATATAACTCACACATACTGCCATAACATTTTCATATTTTCACTTTACCTGTTATGATATAATGTTAACCTATTAAATCCTTGCATACAAACCAAATAATCTCAGTAGTATATATCTCTCAAGGAACTTATAGTAGGCCCTGTAAGCTCTGTCCCTGTCATCTAATTTCCTGCTAGCAAAAAACAAAGACAAGCGGGCAAACTTCAAGTAGAAACATGTAAAAAATTATTAACATTGCATACAAAATTATCAAGCCAGTAACTTTCATATAGTCCTATGTCTACAGTGGAGCGCAAAAAGTTCAGCTATGTGAGAGTGAGAATATCGTCAATGCACTCAGTGTGGAAAGATATATAACCATCTTACAGCTTGGTACAATAACAATGAAAGTGTTTCAACCGACCCCCAGTCTCCACATTAAGAGATAATGTATAGCTGCGTAACGTTCAGTGTCATTCTCAGACTTCTGGCACAACTCACAGACCCCCCTTAACATACTGGGAACTTGCAGGGGAATGCCCATCTCCAAACTTACTGCCAGTTTAGCGCTTGAAAGAGACACTTTGGCAGGAGGGTCTCCCAACTGAGGCTGTATAACGCTGCATACCAAATTAGTGCGTGTGCCCAATGTTGAAATCTCCACACACGAGTCATTTGTAGTAACCCGTTTCCATTTTCCCTTCAGAGCAGCAGAGGCGTCACAAACTCTCTTCCCACCTTGAACAGACGGAGCTTTAGCCGTACTCTTAGCGGGCTGATCTGTCTCCGCTTCTTGCAGTGGGAAAGGCTCCCCTGTGTCTCCAAAGTGCTGAACCGCAAACTGCCAATGCGGTTCCCCGACCTGAGTTGCTCCCGTGCGTAGACATGTAGGTTTTCTTTGCAGCTGTCCAGCTAAGTTCTTGTTGGTAGATGTAGCAGCTGCATCTTGCACCGCTTCCAAAATAGCGGTTTGAAAAGTGTCCACGAGGCTGCTCAATTCAGCTATAACCCATGTAGATAGCGACATGCTTCTTCCAGCTGAACCAGAAAGTATATCCAAAAAACACTTGCTCCACTACGTCCAATCTCCCAGTTATATATAAGAAGTAGGGCACTTTTGAACATTCATCAAACGGCTGAAAGGATTAAAATTTGTGCTTCGTTATGAGCTTGTAACCCAGAAGTCTGGGGGGGATACTGTGCGGCTGCCCCAACTTCACTATTTCTCTCCAAAAGAGTAGGCCTTACAGGCCACGCTGCTTATAAGTTCTTTAGATGGCTAGGAAGTTGAACCGAAGAACATAGGTCAGGTACAAAGCTTAGGAATACTTTCCTGAATCTTGCAAACTTTCTGTGGTATAAAGCTACTAAGGAAATAATAGCTTGATATGGAAAATATAATATAAAGTCAGGAGCTCTTCAAAAACATGTCCTGCCGCATCGGCTGTAGGCACCGCCCCCCCACGAGTTATATTTTGTCATATGTTAACTCTTGTTGTTTCCCAAGAATTTGGGCTTTTAAACTTATTGTAAAATCTTGGATCCTCGATTATTTGTTTTAATTGTTACATTGTTTTAATCAACTGCAACATTGTTTTTAAAATATTGTCATACTGTTTATTATCCTTCATTAAATTTGTCCAAATTGTCATATTGTTTTAAATCCTTTATTTAAATGCATCTGTTTGAATAAGATTTATTGCACAAGTTCAGACCCTGCCATTGTTATTTGGCGCTTTGATAGTATTTCTTCTGATTTCACACTTTGGTTATTCGGTAGGCCAGTTATAAACATACTAAACAGTCCATAGTTGGGGATCAGAAATGTAAACCTTACCGTACGCCTCTCTTCTGCAATCCAGCTTTTAGCTCAAACCACAAGCATATTATGGTAGTGGTTGTCTCCTTAATGTGACCCAGAACTGGCTTGAATATTGCAGCTAGGCAGCCGTCTCTCAATACAAACTCCATGTGCTGAGATGTCTGTACGCCATCAAGCCACACTGCTCTGTCTCTGTGCTGCTGTTAGGATGCTCCTCAATTACGTCATCAGGGGCTGTGTACTGCTGCAAACCTTTGTCAAACTTTTTGGCTACAAACGAACGGAAAGCCAAAGCTCCAGCCAGAACAGAGAACATCAACTAAAAAACGTAAAGAAACCAGCGAGCCTCAAGGCAGGTAAAACACTTTTCATTATTCCAACAGATACTGAAACAACAAGATAGAGCATTAAAAGCTGCATAAGACAATCAGCATTCTGTCAATCTTTCTGAAGCATTTCAGCTTTGAAGCCTTAGTCGTAGATACCACTACAGGGCTCACAGGTGTTTAAATAGCACTGCGATTAGGTAGATTGACAGAAGCTGCATACACTCATCAATAAATAGTAGGTCTGTACTTGTTACACTGGGGTCTTACATGACAATCTTATCTCAGTGTATCAAAAATTCATTAATACTTAGTTTATCGTCATGAAATGAATGAGTCACAACATGTTTCTCATGTTCCCTACATAATTATTATTGTTAACTTTTTTAAATGATGGTGCTGGCTGAACTATAGAATATAAACAATAATGACATGCATATTTTGGTGGGTTGTTAAAAGATATGTGAGATTTTATTGACAAGACCCAATTTCCAATTGAATCAACATTGTTGCAGTAATAATAGGAAGTAATTTGATATACTTAGTAATTTAATTGCTACTATGTTAGAATGTGATTGGTAAAAAGTGGGATACTTCATTTACAGTCCAACAAAGTCAGTCCTGACAGAGACACTTAACCCCTTAATGACCGAGGACGTGCAGGGTACGTCCTCAAAAAAAAGGCAGTTAATGCCTGAGAACGTACCCTGCACGTCCTCGGTGTGGAAAGCAGCTGGAAGCGATCCTGCTCGCTTCCAGCTGCTTTCCGGTTATTGCAGTGATGCCTCGATAAGGAGGCATCCTGCAATAACCATACATGGCCATCCGATGCAGAGAGAGCCACTCTGTGGCCCTCTCTGCACCGGACATCGATGGCCGGTATCGTTGGTGGGTGGGAGCCGACTTGGGAGGCGGGTGGGCGGCCATCGGTGTGCCGTGTGACGTCGGGGGGGGCGGGATCGGGGGCAGCACCGTCGGGGGCGCGCAAGGACGCACGCGCGTGCACGGAGGGTGGCGGGCGCGTGCACGGGGCGGGAGCGGGTGGGAACCGCTACACTACAGAAAATCAATAAACAGTATAAAGTTAAAAGGGCCATATAATCACATACAAAAAACCCCACAAAAAGAGATCGTGGAGGGGTGGGGGGTTGGTTTTTGTGTGGGGGGAAGCTACACTACAGAAAAGTTAAAAAAATGCAAAAAAACAACATTTTTTTGTCTAAACTGGGTACTGGCAGACAGCTGCCAGTACCCAAGATGGCGCCCATTAAGTTAGAGTGGGAGGGTTATAGAGCTGTTTGGGGGGGATCAGTGAGGTTGGGGGCTAAGGGGGATAGTACACAGCAGCATATGTAAATATGCTTTTAAAAAAACCCACCAAAAAAACAAATATAGCTTTTATTTTAGTACTGGCAGACTTTCTGCCAGTACTTAAGATGGCGGGGACAATTGTGGGGTGGGGGAGGGAAGAGAGCTGTTTGGGAGGGATCAGGGGGTCTGATGTTTACGGTGGGAGGCTGAGCTCTACACTAAATCTAATATTAACCCTGCAAGCTCCCTACAAGCTACCTAATTAACCCCTTCACTGCTAGCCATAATACACGTGTGATGCGCAGCGGCATTTAGCGGCCTTCAAAATACCAAAAAGCAACGCCAAAGCCATATATGTCTGCTATTTCTGAACAAAGGGGATCCCAGAGAAGCATTTACAACCATTTGTGCCATAACTGCACAATCTGTTTGTAAATGATTTCATTGAGAAACCTAAAATTGTGAAAAATTTAACGTTTTTTTTTAATTTGATCGCATTTGGCGGTGAAATGGTGGCATGAAATATACCAAAATGGGCCTAGATCAATACTTGGGGTTGTCTACTACACTACACTAAAGCTAAAATTACCCCAAAAAACTCCCTACATGCTCCCTAATTAACCCCTTCACTGCTGGGCATAATACACGTGTGTTGCGCAGTGGCATTTAGTGGCATTCTAATTACCAAAAAGCAACACCAAAGCCATATAAGTATGCTATTTCTGAACAAAGGGGATCCCAGAGAAGAATTTACAACCATTTGTGACATAATTGCACAAGCTGTTTGTAAATAATTTCAGTGAGAAACCTAAAGTTTGTGAAAAAATTTGTGAAAAAGTGAACATTTTTTTTATTTGATCGCATTTGGCGGTGAAATGGTGGCATGAAATATACCAAAATGGGCTTAGATTAATACTTTGGGTTGTCTACTAAAAAAAAATATATACATGTCAATGGATATTCAGAGATTCCTGAAAGATATCAGTGTTCTAATGTAACTAGCGCTAATTTTGAAAACAAATGGTTTGGAAATAGCAATGTGCTACTTGTATTTATTGCCCTATAACTTGCAAAAAAAGCAAAGAACATGTAAACATTGGGTATTTCTAAAATCAGGACAATATTTAGAAACTATTTAGCATAGGTGTTTTTTGGTGGTTGTAGATATGTAACAGATTTTGGGGGTCAAAGTTAGAAAAATTGGGTTTTTTTTCATTTTTTCCTCATATTTTATAAATTTTTTTATAGTAAATTATAAGATATGATGAAAATAATGGTATCTTTAGAAAGTCAATTTAATGGCGAGAAAAACGGTATATAATATGTGTGGGTACAGTAAATGAGTAAGATAAAAATTACAGCTAAACACAAACACCGCAAAAATGTAAAAATAGCCTTGGTCCCAAACGGACAGAAAATGGAAAAGTGCTGTGGTCATTAAGGGGTTAATAACAGCATTGTCTTATGTCATCTTTGAGAAAGCGGATGTGAAACTCTTCAGTTGATGTACAGGGTCAGTGTGACATGAATGCTGAACTGTAAGTGTTGAACCTTTACTCGTATTAATAAATGGAAGAATTTTACTTGATCTTTCTCCTTAATTGGATGTATGTCATTGTAAAGGGTTCTTTTATGTGGGCTTTTTTAGGTTAGTTTAGTTTTAGTATAGGGATTTTACTGATTAGGGTTTTCATTTGTTAGTATTTTTAAGTATATTTTTTTGTATTTTTTTTTTTACTGGTAAATTAGTGGGTCTTAGGTTAGGGGTTTTGGTAGTTAGCCGTTAATAGAGTAGAGGTTATTGTGGTGGGGTAATGGTAGTTTAGGAGTTAAGTAGAGTAGGGATTTATTGTGGTGGGGTCTCTGGAAGTTTAGGGGTTAAGCAGAGTAGGGTGTTATAGATGAGGGGGTAGTGATGGTATTGGGGTTAATAGTGTAGGGAGTAGGAGTTTATAGTGTAGGGAATTTATTGCAATGGGGTAGTGGTGGTTTAGGGGGTAATAGTGTAGGGAGTTTATTTCAATAGAGTAGCATCAGTTTATTTTGAACATAGCAGGCAAGATTTAGGTATACTATCCTATTCCAGTACATTTCAAACATGTTTACAAGTCACATATAGGCTTTTCAAACTTTTTTTTCATGATGATCTCTTGTATTGCTTTCATTTAATTAAATGTAGACCTGTGATCATTCTGTTTTTATAGGTTTTGAGTCTTTCCAGCCTCAATAAACAAATCTGGATATTTAGATTTATTGCATTTATAGCAGATATAACTTGGGTGGCTTATCTACACTTCAATTAAACTGGAATGCTAGAAACATAAATGAGCTGAGTCTGTTTCTCATATAGGTCAACTATATTTAAATGTAAGTAGTTTTATCGGTATTGGCTACAAACTGAGAATCTATATCAGTGCCAGCAGGTGCCCCCTTGTTAACCTCTCATTCCCTTGTGAGATTCAGCATTGTAGATTGCTTCATTACTTTTTATGGGAGACAATTGTCATCTTTAAGAGGGACTAATATTCAAAACCTCACTGCTTAGGTGAGGCCCTTAAAAAATTTAGAAACACAAATTTTATCTTAAGAAATATTTATGTTGCTAAATAATGTTTTTGTTTTTTATGTGAAACAGAGACTCCTACATTACAATAAAAGTCTTAAAACAAATCAAAAAGATTTTGTGGGATTTCTCTCCATGCCAGGGAGGTTTTAGATATCAAACCCTAAGTCTTCCAGGTTCTGGTCCTTCTTTTAGTAATTACAATGAGTTCTGCCCTTGTGAAATCTTCACAATGATTTCTCTCCAAGCTGGAGAGGTTTGATAATTGGACCCTAAATGCAGTAATATAGTGTTTGCTTTGAAATTGATTAATGCTTGCTGCTAAATAAGGACATATAAGTTGAAAAGTTTGGTGTCAGCATTCTATATTAAAATATTGTGTTATTGTAAGAACTCTACATACCACCTTAAGCATTACCTGTAAGAACTCTAAATACCACCTTAAGCATTACCTGTAAGAACTCTAAATACCACCTTAAGCATTACCTGTAAGAACTCTACATACTACCTTAAGCATTGCTCCTCCTATTCCTTGTATAGCCTTTATAAGGTCACTTCCTTCTACCTTTTACTGCTTGAATAATTTGTTGCAATCTCTAAGTTTTAGATGATCTTTGTCTAAAGTTATTTCAAGTTCCCTGCATTTCCTCTGGAGTTTCTTATTTACCAAATGCAGTTCAACCTCCAGCTGACACGCATCATATCCGGACACCTTTCAGCTGTCTTCAACGGAGCTGCATGCTCCTCTCTGCTACTCTGTTACTAACAGCCATCAATGGACCAGCTGTATTCATAGCTTTGCTTCCTTTAAACAACTTAAATGCAAGTATATGTGTCAGCTCTGAACTTTAACAACTTACTATTACTGCTGCTTCATAAACTGTCTGCTGCTTCATAAACTATCTGCTCATAAGATTACCTAATACTGTTATGAAACAAACACCTCTAACTGCTTACAGCATTCACCCTTGAAGTGCATGTCTGCATGTCTGCCTCTCCTGTTACTACCTTGCTAACTAAACGTTTGCTGCAGTAAATCTACTTACCACAAAGTAAACCTAGGGCTTTGTCTAAATCAAACTGATGTGCTTAGATTGTTAACCTTGCATATTATGGGAGATCTTATTTAAACTCCATTTGTTTTGCATGTGTTTGCTTTGTACACTTCTTCATTTATAACTGCTCATATATCAGCCCTTTACTCCTGAAACAGAGTTCTTTTTGCTTTACAAAACCTGTTATTCTATAAAAAGGGTAAACAAGGTATATCATAAGCCTATTGTAATAACTTCTATTTACCTAATTGCCCATTGTATTCACCTACAGTGGGGCAAAAAAGTATTTAGTCAGCCACCAATTGTGCAAGTTCTCCCACTTAAGAAGATGAGAGAGGCCTGTAATTTTCATCATAGGTATACCTCAACTATGAGAGACAAAATGTGGAAACAAATTCAGACAATCACATTGTCTGATTTGGAAAGAATTTATTTGCATATTATGGTGGAAAATAAGTATTTGGTCACCTACAAACAAGCAAGATTTCTGGCTCTCACAGACCTGTATCTTCTTCTTTAAGAGGCTCCTCTGTCCTCCACTCATTACCTGTATTAATGGCACCTGTTTGAACTTGTTATCAGTATAAAAGACACCTGTCCACAACCTCAAACAGTCACACACCAAACTTTACTATGGTGAAGACCAAAGAGCTTTCGAAGGACACCAGAAACAAAATTGTAGACCTGTGTCATTGCCAACAAAAGATATATAACAAAGTATTGAGATGAACTTTTGATATTGACCAAATACTTATTTTCCACCATAATTTGCAAATAAATTCTTTCCAAATCAGACAATGTAATTGTCTGGATTTGTTTCCACATTTTGTCTTTCATAGTTGAGGTATGCCTATGATAAAAATTACAGGCCTCTCTCATCTTCTTAAGTGGGAGAACTTGCGCAATTGGTGGCTGACTAAATACTTTTTTGCCCCACTGTATGTAATTTGGGTTTAAGGTTTATATCTACAAAAACACTATTGAATCAGGGTTCCATTACAGAACCTTACATAATATTCAAGCCTTTTGTATACTAACCATTTGTGCTCACAATGGGTGCAAATGATATTAGTAACCAGTTTGCAACTATTAATCTTAGATTATTTAGCCAGAGGCCTCACAGAGGTACAAGCAGAAACCACTGCATATCAATTAAAGATATAGTATCTCCAAGACCCAGTGATATTCCTGAACCACATATAAACCCTCCAATACCTTTCTCTGGTAAAAAGGTCACAATAGAGGGATTTCAGAAATGCATGCTTGCTTCTCTATTCAATGAAGCCACGAACATATCATTCAGAAAAGATTTAAGTCTGCACAACAATATCATTCCTTACAGAGGAGCCCAGAGCATGGGCAAACAGATTCTTTGAAATACATGATCCTATACTGGATTCTTTAGATAACTTTTTTGTAGCCATGGTCAGCCTATATGAAGATTCTGACAAACAGATAAAAGCTGAGACCAGTTTACGTGCTCTAAAGCAAGGAAAATGCCCAATAGAGGAGTATATCATAGAATTTCAGATGTGGTCTAGTGATTCCCTGTGTAATCAGATAAGCCTAAAAAATCAATTCAGATTGGGGTTGTCAGAATCCTTAAAAGACAAACTTTCAAGGTTAGACATGCCAGAAACCCTTGAAGCTTTAATAAAATTAAGCACTACTCTGGATAGACGTTTGAGAGAGAGAGACGAACTGAAAGAATGCATACTGATCTCATACAAAAGAGACCCATTACTCATTACAGCAAAAGAACAACTTCAGCAACTACCCCCATGGAAATTGGTATGGTAAAAGGGCCACTCTCACAAGAAGAGAAAATTAGTCGAAGAATATCAAACCTATGCCTTTATTGTGCCGATAAATAAGACATTGTTTCTATGTGTCCCATATTAAACAGACAGAAGAAGGGTAAGAAAGATATTTTAAGCACTCTAAAATCCAACCAAAAGACATGTCAACTCACTCTCTCTTTCTCATTACAGTGGGATCATCAAGAGGTCAGGAGTGATGCCATTATTGATTCTGGTGCTTATGTCTATTTCATTGATTCAGAATATATAAAAGTCAATAAAATACTGATTGTATTGAAGCAAACTCCCATTTTAGTAAAATTTATTGATGGATCCTTAATTCAAAATGGTCCTATAACTCACCATACCATACCTCTCTTACTCACAACCCAACAGGGACATACTGAGTTTATTACTTTCAATGTTATTCCCACTTCAATACACACTATAATCCTTGGTTACCCCTGGTTACTCAAACATAACCCTTCCATTGATTGGTCATTAAACATTATTAACCTTCAATCTCAATACTGTTTAACAACATGCTATCTACATTCCACTATACAGGGAGTGCAGAATTATTAGGCAAGTTGTATTTTTGAGGATTAATTTTATTATTGAACAACAACCATGTTCTCAATGAACCCAAAAAACTCATTAATATCAAAGCTGAATAGTTTTGGAAGTAGTTTTTAGTTTGTTTTTAGTTATAGCTATTTTAGGGGGATATCTGTGTGTGCAGGTGACTATTACTGTGCATAATTATTAGGCAACTTAACAAAAAACAAATATATACCCATTTCAATTATTTATTTTTACCAGTGAAACCAATTTAACATCTCAACATTCACAAATATACATTTCTGACATTCAAAAACAAAACAAAAACAAATCAGTGACAATATAGCCACCTTTCTTTGCAAGGACACTCAAAAGCCTGCCATCCATGGATTCTGTCAGTGTTTTGATCTGTTCACCATCAACATTGCGTGCAGCAGCAACCACAGCCTCCCAGACACTGTTCAGAGAGGTGTACTGTTTTCCCTCCTTGTAAATCTCACATTTGATGATGGACCACAGGTTCTCAATGGGGTTCAGATCAGGTGAACAAGGAGGCCATGTCATTAGATTTTCTTCTTTTATACCCTTTCTTGCCAGCCACGCTGTGGAGTACTTGGACGCGTGTGATGGAGCATTGTCCTGCATGAAAATCATGTTTTTCTTGAAGGATGCAGACTTCTTCCTGTACCACTGCTTGAAGAAGGTGTCTTCCAGAAACTGGCAGTAGGACTGGGAGTTGAGCTTGACTCCATCCTCAACCCGAAAAGGCCCCACAAGCTCATCTTTGATGATACCAGCCCAAACCAGTACTCCACCTCCACCTTGCTGGAGTCTGAGTCGGACTGGAGCTCTCTGCCCTTTACCAATCCAGCCACGGGCCCATCCATCTGGCCCATCAAGACTCACTCTCATTTCATCAGTCCATAAAACCTTAGAAAAATCAGTCTTGAGATATTTCTTGGCCCAGTCTTGACGTTTCAGCTTGTGTGTCTTGTTCAGTGGTGGTCGTCTTTCAGCCTTTCTTACCTTGGCCATGTCTCTGAGTATTGCACACCTTGTGCTTTTGGGCACTCCAGTGATGTTGCAGCTCTGAAATATGGCCAAACTGGTGGCAAGTGGCATCTTGGCAGCTGCACGCTTGACTTTTCTCAGTTCATGGGCAGTTATTTTGCGCCTTGGTTTTTCCACACGCTTCTTGCGACCCTGTTGACTATTTTGAATGAAACGCTTGATTGTTTGATGATCACGCTTCAGAAGCTTTGCAATTTTAAGAGTGCTGCATCCCTCTGCAAGATATCTCACTATTTTTGACTTTTCTGAGCCTGTCAAGTCCTTCTTTTGACCCATTTTGCCAAAGGAAAGGAAGTTGCCTAATAATTATGCACACCTGATATAGGGTGTTGATGTCATTAGACCACACCCCTTCTCATTACAGAGATGCACATCACCTAATATGCTTAATTGGTAGCAGGCTTTCGAGCCTATACAGCTTGGAGTAAGACAACATGCATAAAGAGGATGATGTGGTCAAAATACTCATTTGCCTAATAATTCTGCACACAGTGTAGCTCACATAGAAGTCGTTTTACCTCCTGAGTATCATGATCTACAAGATGTTTTTGATGTTAAGGAAACTGAAACACTTCCCCCACACAGAATCTATGATTGCCCCATTGACATCAAACCTGGTTCTGACATACCTTTTGGCCAAATTTTTCCTTTATCACAGAAAGAACTCCAACAACTATGCACATATCTTTATGAAAATTAAAAAAGGGGTTTATAGAACCCTCTACTTCTCCAGTTGCAGCAAGCTTTTTCTTTGTCAGGAATAAGGACAATACACTAAGACCGATAATAGATTATAGAGCCCTAAATTCTGTGACTATAAAGAACCGATACCCACTTCCACTCATCCCCAAACTTCTTGAACGTCTTAATGGGGCCACAATCTACACTAAGTTAGACTTAAAATGTGCCTACAACCTGATTAGAATGAAGGAGGGGGATGAGTGGAAAACTGCTTTCAGAACAAGGTATGGTTTGTTTCAATATAAAGTTATGCCATTTTTCAACACTTCATTAAGGATATTTTTAGAGACTTGACTAACATATGTGTTGTTATCTACCTCAATGATATTTTAATATTCTCAAAAAACAAACAGGAACATATAAAACATGTTCGCTGGGTCCTCACTAGATTACATGACCACAGATTATTTGCAAAACTAGAAACATGTCAGTTTCATGTTAACAAAATAAAATTCCTTGGTTACAGCATCACCCCAGATAATGTAAAAATGGATCCAGAGAAGGTCTCCGCAATTTTTAAATTGGCTTAGACCAACAACAGTCAAATCCATGCAGAGGTTTATAGGATTTTCAAAGTTCTACAGGAAATTTATCCTCAATTTTTCATCAAAAGTGAAGCCTCTAACTACGTTAACACAAAAGAATCAGAGATTTCAATGGACACCTGCCGCAGAACATGCTTTTCAACTCTTAAAACAAAGTTTCACATCTGCACCCATCCTATGACTGCCGGATCACACATGTCAGTTCGTGCTAGAAGTAGACGCTTCCAATACAGGTATTGGAGCAATATTGTCACAGCGACAAGACAAATCTTCTAAACCAAATCCTGTGGCTTTCTACTCCAGAACCTTACAACCAGCAGAAAATAACTACTCCATTGGGGACAAGGAGTTACTGGCCATAAAATCTGCCCTGGAGACATGGCGACCGACACATTCTAGAAGGGACCTCAAGACCTTTTGTTTTACTTACTGACCACAAAAACCTTGAATACTTAAAAAGGAATAAAACCCTTTCTTCATGACAGGTAAGATGGGCACTATTTTTGGATAGATTAGATTTCCATATCACATATCGTCCTGGTACTGTGAATGTTAAGGCAGATGACTTGTCAAGAATGAATGATTACATCCCAGATCATGAGACGGACAAATACATCATACCCATTCCAAAATTATAGGATCCTTAACATCCCTCGAAAAAGATATTCTTAAAGCCTTGGAAAAAGAGAATCTATCTGCTCTATCCTTTCTGACAAAAGCTTCCTCTGGACTCTATTATAATAAGCATATGATATATCTCCCAAGCAACCTCAGAGACGTAATCATGTCTCATTTCCATGATTCGCCTATTTCTAGTCATCTCGTGTACAAAAGACCATGGAGTTAATCAGAAGGACCTTTTGGTGGCCTCATATGAATCAGAATATTTATGAATACATAACTTTCTGTGAAGTTTGTGCCAGGAACAAAAGTGACCGCAAGAAACCCTTTGGTTATCTAAACCCTTTAACAATACCGTTTACTCCATGGAGCACTGTATCTATGGACTTTATAGTAGATCTATTACCATCTTCACATCAATACAACACAATTTTAGTCGTTGTTGATCATTTAACAAAATTAGCTCACTTTATTCCGCTAAAACATCTTCCTACTGCTAAAAAAAACTGCCACAGCTTTTCTAACACACATTGTTAAACTTCATGGTTTACCTACAACCATAATAACAGATTGGGTGACTCAATTCACCTAATTTTTCTGGAAGGCATTGTGTAATATCTTGAAAATTGACTCCTGACTCTCCACTGCCTTCCATCCTCAGAAGAACGGACTTACTGAAAGGATAAATCAAATCCTAGAACAATATCTTAGATGCTTCATATCCCACTTGCAAGACGATCCCATTGTTACCTATGTCAGAATTTTCGTATAATAATTCACTCTCCAGCTCCACCAAAACAACACTATTTTTTGCTACATATGGTTATCATCCCAAAACCCTACTTCTTCTGAACACAGACAATGTATCACCTGCTGCCACTGATTTTGCTACCGGGTAAAGGAAGGAATTGATCTCCTGAAGACTCATTTATCTATTGCCAAAACCAATCAGAAACATTATTACAATTTAAGACATAGACCTACACCTGCTTATAAGATTGGGGATTTAGTTTGGCTCAGTACAAAACACCTGAAATTAAATGTACCCTCCAAGAAGCTTGGAAATCAGTTTGTCGGTCCCTACTCAATTAAGAACATTGTTAATGCATGCACCGTCACTTTGGATTTACCAGCCTCCTCAAGATTACATCCTTTTTTACGTCTCTCTCTTGAAACCCTATATTCCGAACCAACAAACCAGCTTCATAAACTGTCTGCTCATAAGAATACCTAATGCTGTTATGAAACAAACACATCTAATTGCTTACTGCATTAAACTTTGAAGTGCATGTCTGCCTCTACTGTTACTACCTTGCTAACTAAATGTTTGCTGCAGTAAATCTACTTACCACAAAGTAAACCTAGGGCTTTGTCTAAATCAAACTGATGTGCTTAGATTGTTAACCTTGCATATTATGGGAGATCTTATTTAAACTCCATCTGTTTTGCATGTGTTTGCTTTGTACACTGAACTACTCTCTTCCTTTATAACTGCTCATATATCAGCACTTTACTCCTGAAACAGAGTTCTTTTTGCTTTACAAAACCCGTTATTCTGTAAAAAGGATAAACAAGGTATATCATAAGCTCAATTATTGTAATAACTGCTATTTACCTAATTGCCCATTTTATTCACCTATGTAATTTGGGTTTAAGGTTTATATCTACAAAAACACTATTTAATCAGGGTTCTATTACAGAACCTTACAGTGATATAAATTTATATATATATATATATATATATATATATATATATATATATATATATATATATATATTATACTTTATTTATAAAGTGCCAACATATTTTGCAGCGCTGTCTATGGGGTCTATTTATGTAGGTGCGGACAGACATGATCAGCTATTGCGAATCATGCCCGCCACACATCTATAAATGCAGACAGCATACGCTTTGTGAACTGCTGGTGCAATACCGCCCCCTGCAGATTCACAGCAGATCAGCCGCTAGCAGGGGTGTCAATCAGTCGGATCGTATTCGATCGGGCTGATTGCTGTCCGCCACCTCAGAGGTCTTAGGACCGCTGCTTCCTAACTTCCGCTTCAGTCGGAACTGAAGTGGAGAGGGTCAGAAGCAACATCCGCTGCTTCATAAATAGACCCCCATGGGTACACAGATAAAACAATTTTATAAAACTTGTAAGAGACAAGACAAAATTTTACAAACACATACAGGAGGAATTAAGGACCTTTTTGCCATTGGAACTTACAATCTAGAAGGTTAGGAGGTTGAGAAGCAGGAGGTGAGGACTGCAAGATTGAGAAAGATGTTAATGCAGAGTTAGATGAGGGAATGTAAGTGAAATTAATTTATTACTGAGTTGGGTGGTAGGCTTCTCTGAACAAAAAAGTCTTCAGGGAGCATTTAAAAGAAGAAAGATTAGGGGAAAGCCTGACAGTACTACGGAGAGTGTTCCAGAGGGTAGGTGCTGCACGACAGAAATCCTGCAGTCTAGCATGAGAAGAGGTGATAGTCGAAGATGCAAGGAGCAGGTCATTAATGGATCTTAGTGGGCGGTCTGGAGTATAATTGTTTATTAGAGAGGATAGGTAGTGGGGAGTGGCGTTGGTGAGAGATTTGTATGAAAGGGTGAAAATTTTGAATTTAATTCTGCTGTGAATAGGGAGCCAATGAAGGGACTCTCAGAGAGGTGCAGCAGATACAGAGAGACGGGAAAGGTGGATTAGCCTGGCAGAAGCATTTAGGATGGATTGAAGGGGGGAGAAGCGGGAAGGAGGAAGGCCAGTAAGTAGGTTATTGCATATTATTTATATATATATAAACTAAATCAAATAAGAGGTTGCACTCTCAAGGAATATACTTCTAGCAAATTTAACACGCAAGCAGCAGTGTAAAATACTGCTCCACTCATAATCTAGCCCTTTGTGATCTCACCATTTCTATTACATTCAAAATAAGAGCAACAGTATAAACAGCTTTAGTATTAAATTACCTCAGATGGCCAACTATTGTCTATTCACCAACCTAAAAAAGTTAATATTGCCTGTCTTAATTTAAATATTATTTAATTTCTTTTGTGAAAAGTTGCTATATTTTAACATTCATAAATGTTATCAGCTTTTATATAATGCTTTCCAATAAACTCATATTGTAATTATACATTTGTTCATTTTGCCAAAAAAATGAATGATCGTGCCTCTAAATTAGATAAAGTTAATGCATGGATTAAACTGAAACACTATACTACTGCAACTTAAAAAATAGGTAGAGAAGCCAAAGATTTGTCATTTTACTAGCAACATTTTATATAAATTCAAACATGTTTATCACGTAATAACAGAAAATAAAAAAAAAAAAAAAAAGTAAATACATTCTGAAAATTAAGGTTGTTCTAAGGCTTTAGTGGATGCATTTTAATTTCAGTATACATAAGATATATATTTTACAGATATGAAATCTATGTGACAGTCTCCTAGGCAACATGTAATTGCTTTTCTAGTTTCAAAGGCAGTGTAACTTGCGTCATGTTTGGCTAAATAATGATGGGCACATAGATACTGGCTATTTGTATCTACAGTATACATAGGTACCATTTAGTATGTGAGGTATGGATATGTCATTTACTTTTTTTGCGAGAAATATTAAAAAACAATATATTTAGAGCAAAAAAACATAATAAAAATATATATATATATATATATATATATATATATACTGTGTACAGTATATATATTGGATTTATAAATTATTTCTGTTGTTCAGAGAGATATGTAATCTAAAAATATGCCAATGTGTAAAGGAAAGTGCAAAAACATACTCACAAGGTATAAAGCACACTAGTGTAAGCAGACTGGTCTCTTGACAGTGGACCAGGTCACTGAACACCCAGTGATAGGACCCTGGAACTCCACAAGCAATTCAGTGCAACTCCAGAACCAATTCAGCATCAAAGCAATAGTGAAAAATTATTAAAAAAAATAAAACTTTTATTAAAACAATATAAAAGGGATCACTCCACATCAAAGTCCAACAGGTTTCTAAGTGGTCCAACCCATTTTTTCATCAGGCACGATAAACAAGTAACACTCACTTCACTCTCTTCACATTTATATACAAGTGGCACACCAATAAAATCACTGCTGCCTTACTAAAAACTTGGATCAAATCCACCAAAGTTGCAATGTGTCTATAAGTGCTAGTCATTATTCCCACCTCCAGTGAGTCACACAAAAAACTACTAAATGTGTAATCTAACATCTTTAACTATTTAATATGTAGCCTAATGTCTAAAGCAAATGTGTAAAACCATCTATTGCATAATATATTTATACAGGTGGCCCTCGGTTTACGCCGGTTTAATTTGCGCCATTTCAGAATAACAACCATTTTTTTCAGTCATGTGACTGCTATTGAAAAGCAGTGCACTAATTAAAATAGCCAGTAGGTGGAGCTGCCCGCTTGTGTTGCAGCAAAGTTATGCAATTTAGCAGACTGAAACTAATCTGTGTACACAGAACAGACCTTAGCTATCGAGCAACAAGATCTAGCAGTCACTTCCATATTATCTTCCTGTCTAGCTGCTTGAGGTGAGGGTGTCTAACTGCCTATTAATCACTCCAGATTGAAATGCATAGAATAGGTGCAGACCCAATATTATCTAACATGCTAACAATGCAGAAAACTGTTTGCAAAAAAATGCAAGTACATTTTTTGTTTTGTTTATTTAAACTTAGTTTGATGATACAGTCTGTTGTGTGATTATTTAATTAGGTTTATAATGCTGTTTAGCATTTAAAGTCTTCATTTCAAAGCTTTTAAAATAATGTATTAGGTGTTACTTATGACAATTTTGAGAGGGGCCTAGAATCTAACTCCCTCACTTGGGGTGGATTTATGTAAGTGTTGACGGACATGATACGATGTAGCGTATCATGTCCGCCGCACATCGATATATGCCAACAGCATACGCTCTCGGCATTTATCATTGCACAAGCAGTTCTAGTGAACTGCTTGTGCAATGTCGTCCCCTGCAGATTTGTGGCCAATCGGAGGTGTCAATCAGCCCGATCGTATAGGATAGGGCGGATTGAAGACCGCAGCCTCAGAGCAGGCAGACCAATTATGGAGCAGTGGTCTCTAGACCGCTGCTTCATAACTACTGTTTCTGGCGAGCCTGAAGGCTCCATTGTATTTACTTTTATATTATATTTCTACTGTGAAAAACAAACAAACAGAATGTATCTCACAATTAGCCTCTTGTTCTTTCAATTTATGTTACTATTTTTTGTATTTGCTTCCTTAGTCTAAACTAATTTTTTTTTTTTTTTTTACCAGACAACAGATACATTTATTATTACATAAAGTCTGAGAACATTTGTAGCTTTGTTTTATGTAAAACATAATCTTTTCTTTCTCTCGGAGGCTGCCAGTTTTATGTATGGCATTTGTCTGTCATGTTTTTATGTAGACTTTGTTTATATGCCTATAGATGTTTAGTACTATATGACTGCTATCAATAACATTGTTTTCTCTGCTACTTGTAATCAGACCTTGAACCTATAGACTGAATGCACTGAAACAGATTCTTGTCATACCATGTACTGCAAGAGTATAACTTATTATGAATTTTCCCTTTTATTTTTTTTTACTTTTGTAAAAATTAATAAAATATTTTTTTTTATATAATATACTGCAACATACAAAGAGGTAAGTAATCATTGATAAGTATGTATTTGAGTAAGCTAAAAGTCAAAACTTTTGTTTTATTTCATTGTTTAAATAGTTAATGGGGTCAGTCTTATAACAGTATCTAAAGGAATAGAATAATCAAAACTAAAATGTGCATGGGTGCATTTCAATTTGAAACATAATCAGTTTTGCAACTTAGGGCCAGATTATGAGGCCCATTTATCAAGCTCCCAATAGAGCTTGATGGCCCGTGTTTCTGGCGAGTCTTCAGACTCACCAGAAACGCAAGTTATAGAGCAGCGGTCTAAAGACCGCTGCTCCATAACCTGTCCACCTGCTCTGATGAGGCGGACAGAGATTGCCACAATTCAACCCGATCGGGTTGATTGACACCCCCCTGCTGATGGCAGATTGGCCGCAAGTCTGCACGGGGTGGCATTGAACCAGCAGCTCACAAGAGCTGCTGGTGCAATGCTGAATACGGAGAGCGTATTGTGTAATAGGCCTCTATAAGTGGAGCGTAAAATATTGCTTACACGAAAGGGATATTTGCTTTCAACTAAGTAATACCAGCAGTCACAAATGTGCGCTGGTATTACAAGTGAGGTGCAATACAAATGTGAGCTCAAACTATTAGTATTCAAATACCACTCCTGCTCTGAGAGGTGGCAGCTGTTTATTGCTTCTGTGAAAACATTATTTGTATCATATAAACTACTGCTGACTCTTTTAGAAGATGCGGTGACTCTCTAAAAAGGTGTGGTGCTTGAATACTAGTACATGAGACCTCACAGCATATGTGGGTATGCTGCAGAAAAACAGTAATAACTTTTACTTGAAGCGTCTTTGCTAATGGAAGTATATTACAAAAATGCTTCTTTCTTTCATGTAATTGGCAAGAGTCCATGAGCTAGTGACGTATGGGATATACAATCCTACCAGGAGGGGCAAAGTTTCCCAAACCTCAAAATGCCTATAAATACACCCCTCACCACACCCACAATTCAGTTTTACAAACTTTGCCTCCTATGGAGGTGGTGAAGTAAGTTTATGCTAAGATTTCTACGTTGATATGCGCTTCTCAGCTTTTTTGAAGCCCGTTTCCTCTCAGAGTATAGCAAATGTCAGAGGGATGTGAAGGGAGTATTACCTATTGAATGCAATGGTTTTCCTCATGGGGATCTGTTTCATAGGTTCTCTGTTATCGGTCGTAGAGATTCATCTCCTACCTCCCTTTTCAGATCGACGATCTACTCTCATATTCCATTACCTCTACTGATAATGTTTCAGTACTGGTTTGGCTATCTGCTATATGTGGATGGGTGTCTTTGGTAAGTATCTTTTTATTACTTAAAACAGTAATGCTCTCAGCTATGGTTTGGCACTTTATGTATTTATATAAAGTTTTAAATATATGTATTGTACTTATATTTGCCATGATTCAGGTTTCAGTATATTTCCTTTTCCAGACTGTCAGTTTCATATCTGGGAAATGCATTTTTTATGAAAAATGTATTTCTTACCTGGGGTGTAGTCTTTTTTCAATTGACTGTCATTTTAAAATTCGTGGGCAGAATTAGGCTCGCGAGGGCGCAAAATGCTAAAGTTTATTGCGTCATTCTTGGTGCAAGATTTTTTTGGTGCGAAGTTACGTTTGTTGACGCAAATTCATCATTTACAGCGTCTTAGTTGACGCCGGGTCCTTTAAAAGGTTGAATCATCTATGACGCGAGTTTGTCATTTTTGGCGCCAAAAAATATTTTACTCTTTGTTGTGCATCATACTTGGTGCCAAATATTTTCATTATTTAAGACCCCATTCTTTTTTGCCTCCTGCCTTTTTTATGTCAGAGGGCTATGCTGTTTGATTTTTTTCTTATTCCTGAAACTGCCATATAAGGAAATTGATAATTTTGCTTTATATGTTGTTTTTTTATTTTACATTTGATAGATGTCTCAATCTGATCCTGTCTCACAAATCACTGTTGGAACCCTATGGCCTGATAACAGTTCTACCAAAGCTAAGTGCATTTGTTGTAAACTTGTGGAGGTTATACCTCCAGCTGTGGTTTGTAATAGTTGTCATGATAAACTTTTATATGTAGAGAATGTATCCATCAGTAGTAGTTCATTACCTGTTGCTGTTCCCTCAACATCTAATGCACAAGATATACCTGTAAATTTAAAAGAATGTATTTCTGATTCTATTCAGAAGGCTTTGTCTGCCATTCTGCCTTCTAATAAACGTAAAAGGTCTTTTAAAACTTCTCATAAGGTTGATGAAATTTCAAATGACCGGCAACATACTGAATTATCCTTCTCTGATGAGGATCTATCTGATTCAGAAGATCCTGCCTCAGATATTGACACTGACAAATCCTCTTATTTATTTAAATTGGAGTATATTCATTCTTTGTTAAAAGAAGTGTTGATTGCATTGGATATGGAGGAAACTAGTCCTCTTGATATTAAAACTAGTAAACGTTTAAATTCTGTTTATAAACCTCATGTGGTTATTCCAGAGGTTTTTCCAGTTCCTGATGCTACTTCTGATATGATTTCTAAGGAATGGAATAAGCCTGGTACTTCTTTTATTCCTTCTTCAAGGTTTAAAAATGTGTATTCTTTGCCAGAAGTTAGATTGGAGTTTTTAGAAAAGATCCCCAAGGTTAATGGGACTCTACTCTTGCTAAACATACTACTATTCCTACGGAAAATAGTACTTCTTTTAAAGATCCTTTAGATAGGAAACTTGAATCTTATCTAAGGAAAACTTATTTATATTCAGGTCATCTTCTTAGGCCTGCCATTTCTTTGGCTGATTTTGCAGCTGCTTCAACTTTTTGGTTGGATACTTTAGCGCAACAAGTATTGGATCATGATTTGTCTAGCATTGTTAAGTTGATTCAACATGCTAATAATTTCATTTGATATTATCAAAATTGATGTTAAATCTAGGTCTTTAGCTATTTTAGCTAGAAGAGCTTTGTGACTTAAATCTTGGAATGCTGATATGACTTCTAAGTCCAGATTGCTATCTCTTTCTTTCCAAGGTAATTATTTGGTTCTCAGTTGGATTCACTAATTTCAACTGTTACTGGAGGGAAGGGAGTTTTTTTGCCTCAGGATAAAAAACCTAAGGGTAAATCTAAAGCTCCTAACCGTTTTCATTCCTTTCAACAAAATAAAGAACAGAAACCTAATCCTTC
Organism: Bombina bombina; assembly: GCF_027579735.1. Classification (NCBI taxonomy): domain Eukaryota; kingdom Metazoa; phylum Chordata; class Amphibia; order Anura; family Bombinatoridae; genus Bombina; species Bombina bombina. Next base: position 783,642,506 of record NC_069499.1, on the reverse strand, counting down.
CCCCAAGGCATCTGCTTTCAATTGGAAGCCTTCTTCAAATTGGAATAAATCCAAGCCATTTAAGAAATCAAAACCAGCCCCCAAGTCCGCATGAAGGTGTGACCCTCATTCCAGCTCAGCTGGTAGGGGGCAGATTAAAAATTTTCAAAGATGTTTGGATCAATTCGGTCCAAAATCATTGGATTCAGAGAATTGTCTCTCAGGGGTACAGAATAGGATTCAGAATAAGACCGCCTGTGAGAAGATTTTTTCTCTCACGCATTCCGGTAAACCCAGTAAAGGCTCAGGCTTTCCTGAAGTATGTTTCAGACCTGGAGTTATCTGGGGTAATCATGCCAGTTCCATTTCGGGAACAGGGTCTGGGGTTTTATTGAAATCTATTCATTGTCACAAAGAAAGAAAATTAATTCAGACCAGTTTTGGATCTAAAGATTTTGAATCGATATGTAAGAGTACCAACTTTCAAAATGGTGACTATAAGGACTATTCTGCCTTTTGTTCAGCAAGGGCATTATATGTCCACAATAGACTTACAGGATGCATATCTTCAAATTCTGATTCATCCAGATCACTATCAGTTCCTGAGATTCTCTTTTCTAGAAAAACATTACCAATTTGTTGCCCTAGCAACAGCTCAAAAAATCTTTTCAAAGGTTCTAGGTGCGCTACTCTCTATAATCAGATAGCGGGGTATTGCAGAATTTCCTTATTTGGACAATATCTTGGTACTCGCTCAGTCTTTACATTCTGCAGAATCTCACACGATTCAACTAGTGTTGTTTCTTCAAAGACATGGTTGGAGGATTAATTTAACAAAAAGTTCTTTGATTCCTCAGACAAGGGTAACCTTTTTAGGTTTCGAGATAGATTCAGTGTCAAGAGACATTTGAAATTGGTTGCAGCCTGTCGGAACCTTCAGTCTCAATCATTCCCTTCAGTAGCTATGTGCATGGAAGTTTTAGGTCTCATGACTGCAGCATCGGACGCGATCCCCTTTGCTCGTTTTCATATGAGACCTCTCCAGCTTTGCATGCTGAACCAATGGTGCAGGGATTATACAAATATATCACAATTAATATCCTTAATTCCCAATGTTCGACTTTCTCTGACTTGGCGGTTAGATCACCATCGTATAATTTTAGGGGCCTCTTTCATCCGTCCAACCTGGAATGTGATCACAACAGATGCGAGTCTTTCAGGTTTGGGAGCTGTTTGGGGATCTCTGACAGCACAAGGGGTTTGGAAATCTCAAGAGGAGAGATTGCCAATCAATATTTTGGAACTCTGTGTGATTCTCAGGGCTCTTCAGGTTTGGCCTCTGTTGAAGAGAGAACCGTTCATTTGTTTTCAGACAGACAATATCATAACTGTGGCATATGTCAATCATCAGGGTGGGACTCACAGTCCTCAAGCTATGAAAGAAGTATCTCGGATACTTGTTTGGGCGGAATCTAGCTCCTGTCTAATTTCTGCGGTTCATATCCCAGGTATAGACAATTGGGAAGCGGATTACCTCAGTCATCAGACTTTACATCCGGGAGAATGGTGTGGTGATGTGGGGGCTTCCAGAAATAGATCTGATGGAATATCATCTAAACAAAAAACTTCCCAGGTACCTGTCCATGTCCAGGGATCCTCAGGCGACAGCAGTGGATGCATTGACACTTCCTTGGTGTTATTAACCTGCTTATAATTTCCCGCCTCTAGTTCTTCTTCCAAGTGTGATCTCCAAAATCATCATGGAGCAATCGTTTGTGCTGCTGGTAGCTCCAGCATGGCCTCACAGGTTTTGGTATGCGGATCTTGTTCGGATGTCCAGTTGCCAACCTTGGCCACTTCCTCTAAGGCCAGACCTTCTATCTCAAGGTCCGTTTTTCCATCAGGATCTCAAATAATTAAATTTGAAGGTATGGAAATTGAACGCTTAGTGCTTAGTCATAGAGGTTTCTCTGACTCAGTGATTAATACTATTTTGCAGGCTCGTAAATCTGTTTCTAGAAAGATTAATTATCAAGTTTGGAAGACTTATATTTCATGGTGTTCTTCTCATAAATTCTCTTGGCATTCTTTTAGAATTCCTAGAATTTTATAGTTTCTTCAGGATGGTTTGGATAAAGGTTTGTCTACAAGTTCCTTGAAAGGACAAATCTCTGCTCTTTCTGTTTTATTTCACAGAAAGATTGCTAAACTTCCTGATATTCATTGTTTTGTGCAGGCTTTGGTTCATATCAAGCCTGTCATTAGATCAATCTCTCCTCCTTGGAGTCTTAATTTAGTTTTGAAGGCTATACAGGCTCCTCTGTTTGAGCCTATGCATTCTTTGGACATTAAACTACTTTCTTAGAAAGCGTTATTTCTTTTGGACATCTCTTCTGCTAGAAGAGTTTCTGAATTATCCGCTCTCTCTTGTGAATCGCCTTTTCTGATTTTTCATCAGCATAAGGCGGTTTTGCGGACTTCATTTAAATTCTTACCTAAGGTTGTGAATTCTAACAACATTAATAGAGAAATTGTTGTCCCTTCCTTGTGTCCAAATCCTAAGAATTCTTTGGAGAGATCCTTACATTCTTTGGATGTGGTAAGAGCTTTGAAATATTATGTTGAAGCTACTAAAGATTTCAGGAAGACTTCTAGTCTATTTGTTATATTTTCTGGTTCTAGGAAAGGTCAGAAGGCTTCTGCTGTTGTCTTGGCTTCGTGGTTAAAGCTTTTGATTCATCAAGCTTATTTGGAGTCGGGTCAAGCCCCGCCTCAAAGAATTACAGCTCATTCTATTAGAGCAGTCTCCACTTCGTGGGCTTTTAAGAATGAAGCTTCAGTTGATCAGATTTGCAAAGCAGCAACTTGGTCTTCTTTTCATACATTTACTAAATTCTACCGTTTTGATGTATTTGCTTCTTCGGAAGCAGTTTTTGGTAGAAAAGTTCTTCAGGCAGCTGTTTCAGTTTGATTCTTCTGCTTATGTTTTAAGTTTTTCTTTTCATTTATGAGAATAAATTTATATTTTGGGTTGTGGATTAATTTTTTTCAGCAAAAAATGGCTGGGTTTTGACTCTTGCGTGGAGTTCCACATCTTGGGTATTGCTATCCCATACATCACTAGCTCATAGATTGCCAATTACATGAAAGAAAGCATAATTTATGTAAGAACTTACCTGATAAATTAATTTCTTTCATATTGGCAAGAGTCCATGAAGCCCACCCCTTTTTTATGGTGGTTATGATTTTTTTGTATAATGCACAATTATTTAAAAATTCATTTGTTGATGCTTTTTACTCCTTTCTTTATCACCCCACTACTTGACTATTCGTTAAACTGAATTGTGGGTGTGGTGTGTATTTATAGGCATTTTGAAGTTTGGGAAACTTTGCCCCTCCTGGTAGGATTGTATATCCCATACGTCACTAGCTCATGGACTCTTGCCAATATGAAAGAAATTAATTTATCAGGTAAGTTCTTACATAAATTATGTTATTTCTAATTGAAATGCTCAATGTAATTCAATGTACATTTGAATTTTGATGTTTCTATCCCTTCAACAAATAAAATGTTTATATCTAAAATATAAAAAAATATTCTGTATAGATTAACAAAAGTTGGTTTGGCAGCCAACACATGAACAGAATAAAAAAAAAACATTATTCTAAACCAAACAAAATAATAATACAAAGTATTTTTGTATTAAGGGGAATCCTACTGTCTTGATGTTGTATCATGCTATGTTGGTCTCCTCTTATTTTTCCTTCCTTTTATATTTCTTTAGCACAGTTCACTAAGTAGAAAATTGCAGTACTTGTCAATGTGTGTTGAGCTTCAACTTAAAATGAATAATAAATTGTATTGCAAATTCAGTAGAATATAAATGTGGTGAATGCTATACTTTACCAGTAAATTATATGTATATGTTCTATCTGTGTGTATAATTATTTGTTTAATGATATCCACTGTGATATCCAACGTCACTGTCTTTTATAGTGAATTAGAATGACAGTAATATATATTTTTACATGAAAAGCCACTGGATAATGAGATAAATGTACAATAGTTTTGCAAATACAATAGGCATATATTTCCATACTTTCTTCATAACTACCTACAGTGAATGTTATATAAAAGGAAGGAAAATGTTAGAAAATAGATCGAAGTATAGCAATCCTAGGTGACACATGTATTACAAGTATCAAACTCGTTAAATATGCACATATGCCAAAACAATTATATAAAATAAAGTAAAAGTAAAATTATATAGTCCTTCAATCCCACAGGTTAAGATTTTCTCCAGATTCTTTTGATGGCTGGGTTAATCCTGGAATTAGACCTCAGGAGAAAAAACGGAAACAAAAAATAGTGAAGTTTTAACAAACCAACAGCTAGATTACGAGTTTTGCGTTAGAGGCTGTGCGGTGCTAACGAGCAGTTTTCCCTCACCGCTCACTTACCTGCAGCGCTTGTATTACGAGTTTTCAGAAACCTGTCGTTAAAAGACAAGAAGTGAGGGTTGAGCAAAATTTGGCTCCGAATCTCACTCCAATACCAGCGCTGCTTAAGTCAGCGGTGAGCTGGTGTAATGTGCTTGTGCACAATTTCCCCATAGGAATCAACACCTGCAAAAAAGCAGCTTATAACTCACTAACACAGCCCCATTGATTCCTATGGGTGAATAAAATTTATGTCTTCACCTAACACCCTAACATGAGCCCAGAGTCTAAACACCCCTAATCTTACACTTATTAACCCCTAATCTGCCACCCCCGACATCGCCGACACCTACATTATAATTATTAACCCCTAATCTGCCGGTCTGGGCATCGCTGCCATCTACATTATACTTATGAACCCCTAATTTGCTGCCCCCAACATTGCTGAACCCTATATTATATTTATTAACCCCTACTCTGCCGCCCCCAACTTCGCCACAACTATAATAAACATATTAACCCCTAAACCACCACACTCCCGCCTCGCAAACATTAGTTAAATATTATTAACCCCTAACCTGCTGGCCCTAGCATCGCCGTCACCTACCTACATTTATTAACCCCTAATCTGCCGCCCCCAATGTCGCTGCTACTATATTAACGTTATTAAACCCTAAAACTAAGTCTAACCCTAAAGCTACCACCCCCTAACTTAAATATAATTAAAAGAAATTGAAATAAATATTCCTATCATTAACTAAATTATTCCTATTTAAAACTAAATACTTACCTATAAAATAAACCCTAAGCTAGCTACAATATAACTAATAGTTACATTGTAGCTATCTTAAGATTTATTTTTATTTTACAGGCAAGTTTGTATTTATTTTAACTAGGTAGAATAGTTATTAAATAGTTATTAACTATTTAATAACTACCTAGCTAAAATAAAGACAAATTGATCTGTAAAATAAAACCTAACATAAGTTACACTAACACCTAACACTACACTATAATTAAATTATTTGCCTAAATTAAATACAACTAAATTAAATTATCTAAAGTAAAAAAAAGAAAAACACTAAATTACAGAAAATAATAAACAAATTACAATTTTTTAAAACTAATAACACCTAATCTAATCTCCCTAAAAAAATAAAAAAGCCCCCCCAAATAAAAAAGCCCTACCCTACACTAAATTACAAATAGCCCTTAAAAGGGCCTTTTGTGGGGCAATGCCCCAAAGTAATCAGCTCTTTTACCTGTAAAAATTTTTACAAATCCCCCCAACATTAAAACCCACCACCCACACAACCAACCCTACTCTAAAACCCACCCAATACCCCCTTAAAAAAACCTAACACTAACCCCTTGAAGATCACCTTACCGGGAGAAGTCTTCATCCAACCGGGTCGAAGTCCTCAACGAAGCCGGGAGAAGTCTTCATCCAGACGGCATCTTCTATCTTCATCCATCCGGTGTGGAGCGGGTCCATCTTCAAGACATCCGACACGGAGCATCCTCTTCATCCGACGGCTAACACTGAATGAAGGTTCCTTTAAATGACGTCATCCAAGATGGTGTCCCTTCAATTCTGATTGGCTGATAGAATTCTATCAGCCAATTGGAATTAAGGTAGAAAAAATCCTATTGGCTGATGCAATGTTCCTTTTATTGCAAACTTGTTTTGTAAATATACTTAGAAAACTTTTGCAAATTAAGGATTACTGTTCCTCTAGTTAAAGGAAAAAATTCAAACACTGTAATTGCTTAGCTACGTTAAAGTTTATAAAAGTAACTGAAATAATACAGGCACAATGATCAATTAAGAACCTTCTATGCTGTTTCCTTACTGAGGGACAACAAGAAATAAGATAACTTATGCTGTTAAGGTTACGTGGTACATCCAGAGGGGATGTATGGGAAGGAAGTTAAAGTAGTGTGTAGACATGTGCGATTCGGTTCGGTCCGAATCGAAATTCGGACGACTTTTGCCAAATTCGGAATTCGGATCGATTTGAATTTCCGAATTGCGGCAGTGCCGAATCTACCGAATAAATCCGAATCGATTCGAATTTATTCAGATGGATTCGGATGGCCATGTATTACACTAGTATTGTACAGTATACTAGTGTAATACACAGCACATCCCACTTAACAGTGCCGAAATTCCAAAAAATTCGAATCGAACCGAATTTCACACGAATCCGAAAGAATCCGAATGAATCCGAAACAAATTCATTCTATTTCTTCCGAATTCGAATCGATCCGAACCGAAATTCGAATCGATCCAAACCGAATTTTTTCGCGGCTGCACATGTCTAGTAGTGTGAGTCTTATCCTTGTGTTACGATGTAACAATAATTTCTGGAGTGGCAACTCCTAACGGAGACTGGTGACATCAACAAAGTGGGTGGAGCTATGTCCTTGGTTGCAACACGGAGGTATTCCAAGAGTTCCATTGACGAGTGAAAGGTTTTAGAAAACACTGTGGTATTTGAAGGTAACTGGGGCAGAGAAGAGTTTGGTGTAGAATTAAGCGATGTATGTTGACAAAAAGCATCCAATGGTTTCAAGGCAACCTAGAATTCTTATTGTAATCCAGGGAGCAGCTGCAATAATGTTTGCAGAGAGGCAGACAGTGTGCAAAAACTGCTATTTGTAATCTGAAAGTTTGTTAAATCAATTCTGGAAATAGAATAGTTATTCCAAATAAATAATCTTCTTTGGTATTGGAAATCTCAAGTAGAAATAGCAACAGGAGGAAATCAAATTGCTGGCTTCAGTGCTGAGGACAACCAAAGTGAACTACTAGGCGTTCTCAAACAAATTACTAAGCAACTGCATGCAAATGAGTAGGAAATAAAAAAGCCTGGTTTTAAAGAGACAGGCACTTAGTGAAAATAAAAGGTAATAACATTACATCACCCCGTCCTCAAGAAGGCTGCTCGGCAGCTTATTTGCGGGGTCTATCAGGATATCGTTGATTAAACAGTGAAACCAAATGAGGTGCATGTATGTTTGTAGAAGGTTTCCAGGAATCGTCCTCCAGAGAATAGTCCTTCCAACGGACAAGATACTATAACTGTCCTCTGAATACCCTGGAGTCGACAATTCGGTCAACCTCGTATTCCTCATCCGAGTAGGTTATTGTATCAGGAGCCTGGACTTGGACCTGAGATCTAGTAGGGATGTAGGATTTAAGCAGAGATACATGGAATGTAGGATGTATTCTGTAGGAGGAAGGTAGAGACAAGGTAACTGCATTTGGATTGACAAGTTTGGTGATCTGATAGGGGCCGATGAAGAGACGTCCAAGTTTTTTAGTAGGAGTGTGGAGTTTAAGATGTCTCATAGACAACCAAACCTTGTCTCCTATTTGGTAAGAAGGAGAGGGTCTCCTTTTAGAGTCGTAGTATTTCTTCTGTGTGAGTTGCACTCTATGTATGTTCTTTTTGAGCAGCATAAAGTTTTCCAAGAGTGTATTGGTGGTGTCATTAACATGTGGACAGGAATGATGAGCACCAGGTAATAAGTGGAAAGACGGGTGATAACCATAATTGGCAAAAAAAATGTGTCATTTTGGTAGAAGAATTAGATGTATTGTTATATGCAGATTCTGCTGTCAGTAAAAGGTTCTCCCAGTCGTCTTGTTGATAAGAACAGAAACAACGTAAGTGTTGTTCAAGCCACTGATTTACCCTTTTAGTTTGTCTATTGGTTTGAGGATGGAATTTGGTGCTGTAATAGTGTTTTATCTTCAAATCATTACACAATTCTTTCCAGAAACGAGAGGTGAATTGTGGCCCATGATTAGTGGTGATGTGGGTAGGTGATCCATGTAATTTTACAATATGTTTGAGAAATGGGCTGTCTCGGTGGCAGTTGGGAGTTTGTGAAAAGGGATAAAATTAGCCATTTTTGTGAAATGGTCCATGATGACCAGGATGGCATTACAGTCATTGGGTTTTTATAGTTCTACTATATAATCCATACTCAAATGTTTCCATGGTCTATCGAGTGGAGATAAGGACATCAAAAGTCCATAGGGAGGACGTCTATCATTTTTTGAAACAGCACAAGTGGTACAGCTCTGTATGTACTTCTGTACAGAGGGTAAAAGAGAGGGCCACAAATATGACCTTTTGAGTAGATCATAAGATTTCTGGATGCCAGGGTGTCCAGCTAAAAGGGAATCATGAGTAGTGACTAATACAATAGATCGTAGAGTAGATGGGACGTATAGTCTCTTTTATGGTAGTAGAATCCATTAGGTTCCTTTTTTAGTACCTTTAAGGGAAGTTATTTATCATGCTTGCTCTCTTGTATAAAGAGTTCAGAAAATTCAGAAGTCAACCCAATAAACAACTCGGGTGGAATGACAGTGGAAGGAGAGTTTGGTGAACAAGGTTTTTCATCCCTACGGGAGAGCGCATCGGCCTTGCAATTTTTGCTTCCAGGTCTAAAAACAATATGGATGTTGAACTTGGAGAAGTAAAGACTCCACCAGACCTAGCGAGCAGATAAAGTTTTGTTAGTTTGTAGGTACTGTAGGATTCTGTGATCTGTATAGATCAGGATGAGTATAGACGTACCTTCAAGGAGATGCCGCCAATGTTCAAGTGAACATTTGATAACTAACAATTCCTTTTCACCAATAGGGTAATTCATCTCAGCAGAAGACATCACTGTGGAGAAAAATGCTACAGGATGAATAGGATCATTTAGGGTTTTCCTTTGACAAAGGACTGCTCCCAGTGCATACTCAGAGGTGTCGACCTCAAGAATATACTGTAGCGAGGGATCTGGAAAACGTAATATGGGACATTCGGTGAACTTGGCATTTAAATTATTAAACATGTCTTCGGTATGAGTATCCCATAGGAAAGGTACTGTATTACTAGTGAGATGGGACAGCGGTTTCACAAAAGCCGAAAAATCCTTTATAAATTTTCGGTAATAGTTGGAAAAACCTAAGAACCTTTGTACATCCTTTTTAGTTGAAGGTGTAGGCCAGTTGACTATAGCATCTATTTTGTTGTTTTCCATTCGAATGCCTTTGTGACTAATGTGATAACCAAGGAAAAAGGTTTCTTTGGTATGGAAAGAACATTTCTGATTTTGCATAGAGACAATTCGTCCTATGTGTAGATAGAATCCATCTAACATGTTTAATATGATCTTGAAAATTTTTTAATATATCAGTATGTGATCGAGGTGTATGACCATACAGAGATCACTGTATATTCAAAACGTCCATATCTTGTTCTGACTGCAGTGAGCCATCCATCACCTTCACGGATACAAAATAGGTTATAGACACCACATAGATCTAATTTAGTGAAGATTCTTGTCTCATGCAATTTTTTAATAAGCTCCGGAATAAGTGATAAAGGATATCTATTCTTTATTGTTCTTTTGTTTAACTCCCTATAATCTATAATGGGTCTAAGGGAGCCATCCTTATTCTTAACAAAAAATATTCCTGGTCCAGCTGAAGAAGAGGGGTGGATTAAGCCTTTAAGCAAATTTTCATCTATATAGGACTTTAAGTGTAATAATTCTGGTTAAGATAAAGGATATATATGTCCATAGGGGATAGTGGAACCAGGCTGCAATCTATGTGACAATCATATATGTGGTAAGGAGGTAGTGATTCAGCTTCCTTTTTACTGAACCAGAGTAACATTTGGGTAAAGTTAAGTCAGAATCTACTTGAGACAAATGTAAAAAGTGAGCGTGATGGAAGCATGTCTGTAAACAGTAATCCAAATTGAAAGTTCAGTGAAAAGGATCCCAGTGTATGAAGGATTGTGTAAGTTTAACCATTTGATTCCTAATACTGTAGGAAAAAGTAGAGATGATAGTACATCAAAAGATAGAAACTTGATTGACTTCCGGTGGGCGGGGCTTCGAACCAGCAGCAAGAAGACAGAGCTCCGTAACTAGTCTCTATTAAAAGTTACTAAAACTGCTTTATTTGTCCACCCCCATGCCTTACATCTTGCCAAGTGGAGGACTGAGTACTGGCCGCTGCATTTTGGCTGAAAAAGGGAGCAGGGCTCTCGCACGCAGGACTTTAACATCGGTCCTGGTCAAGGAAGGAAAAAAGGCAAAGGAGAGGCGCGGATTGCACCATATTAGGAGCAACACCACAGATCTATTGAAACCAACGCCTACGAATAAACACAGTACTTTGCAAGAGGGTAAGACAGCCTTGTTGGCAACCACATCCATCTCTATGGGCCTAACACATTCTATCTTCGCTCTGGTGACCTGCCATACACTTGGGGCTTAGATTCTGCGGGCCGCACAAAGTGCACGGATGAAGGAAGGTAAAGGAGAGTACTCCAGCTAAACATTTACTGTGGCCTACTCCAAAAGAGACTATGCCTTATTATTGTGTTATCGCATGATGAGTAGTTTTGTCATGGATTGGTATTTACTGTATGCTTCAGATTGTTTTATGATCTGCGCACTTTTTATCTACACGTAACCCATTTGTGTATGGTGCCTGCTATTTTTCTGCCTCCTTGAACAGTCACAGATACTAGATTACATATTAGAACTTGATCTAAGGCTCCAAACATAATAATTCAACCGCTGTTTTCAATGCTTTCATGTACCTCAGTTTTGCCTGTAGTTTCACAGTATAATTTCTGGCAAGTCGACATACACGTGGGGCCTAAACTGCGTGGGTTTCGCAAAGCACCCGGCTGAGAGAAGGTAAAAAAGAGACACTTCAGTTAACTATTACCTGTCACCCACTCCTAAAAGAGACTATACATGGTTAATGTGCTTTCTTCTTCATGGATTGGTATTTACCGTATATGTTAAACTGTGCTGTGGCCTGCACAGTATACCTCTATGCACAATTCTTATATGTGATGCCTGCCTTTTTGAACAGTTGCAGATATTAGGCTGTGTATTGGAATACACATTCATTCATTGGTATTAACACCTCACTTACTATAAGATCTGCTAGATTCAGCTTACTTTTGTCTGAGATTCTATGAAAGTTAACGATTATTTCCCAAGGCTGTATCAGCCTAAAACAGACGCCATGTACCATAAGTCAAGGACACAAGATAGAAAACTTAAATCAGTTGCTGATGCCCAGGCTGTGGAACCATCTCAGATGGATGCTGGCAGAAGCTTCTCAAATGACCATGGATCTCTATTACAAGAACTTAAAATTTTCTGCCAAAAATGGATTCATTGCAGGCTGGAGTGGATACAATCACGAGTGAGATGAGGGCATTCTCCACATGCCTCACTGCTGCTGAACATCGAATTTCAGAGGTTGAAGACAGGCAACAAGAATCAGATAGTCCTCTCAAAAACCTCTTGAAACAAAATCATTACTTGCAGGACAAGGTTGAAGACCTTGAGAATCGCAGCAGAAGAAACAAGACTTACTGCAGTTTGTGACATCCACACTACCCAAATTGCTAGAAATGCCGTCTGATTACCAACCCCTAGACATCAAAAGAGCCCATCGAATAGGCCCCGACAGATTCCTAGAGAACTCTAAGGAAAGACCCCGCCAGGTCATCTTTAAGTGCTTGAATTACCAAGACAAATTAGGCATATTGAGAGCCTACAGAAATATTAAGGAACTCAAACATGAAGATCGACGCCTTCTGCTGTTCCAAGATTTTTCAATGGATGTAACAAAAAGGCTCAAGGAATTCTCTCCTCTCTGCTCACAACTTCATGAGCAGGGACGCAAGGTTGCCCTGTTTTATCCAGCTAAGCTGAAACTGCTCACGGCTTCAGGGCCCAAGATATTTCACTTACCAGATTACTTAACCTCTGAAAAGAGGCAGGACAATGGTTGATAAGTATATGATGCAGCACTGTTTCATCTTATTAATACTACAAAATGTATAGTAACCTTCATATACAGGTGTTCTCATTGTTTTTATTGCTATATAATGTTTCAGTGAAATGTTTATTATACACCATACTTGCAAGTTGCACCGGGGAGACGACTGAGTTTGCATATGATTTTGATTCACATGATTTACCCCGAAAAGTGGGTGGGCCTGATTGGGCCTTGCTCGCCATCTCCCATGGTGGCAATGCAGCATGTACCTGGGAGCCCCTAGAGAGTGGGCAGTACTTATCATGTTTATTCCCTGCTGATTGGTTACTAGAGAGAGTTGCAAAATTTAATGTTCAGTTTTGTTTACCGTTATATCACGCAGTGTGCCTTATATTTCTGGCTCATCAGTCTCCATGCATAACTCAGCTATATCCTTCCCTCAGAGATACAGTGTGTTTCCTTACATTTAGTCTTATATACCTTACCCAGATCCCATTAAAAGAATATCCTTGGCAGAGGTTAAGCCTAAAGATTAAACCTGTGATATACATTGCTTACTTTGATACGACATACCACACATGGTTGTATTTTTTTAAAGCTGTTATTCTCTTTCATTTATACCAAGGAAAATCCTGGCCTTTTCACGTTTTGACCTCCGCAGACTGGGACCCTCCGAGACCTTATTCAGCTTCACATATCAGGTTTGAAATAATGGGTTATACTCCCACCTCCCCCCATTGCATCAGCTGTAAGTTATGGCCATTTCTTATGTACAATTATATCTCACGCCCCTTTACTTTAATAGTAATCATACATGGCTAGGTCTCTTAGGGTGACCTTGTGGAACGTGGGGGGAATTACATCCCCGGCAAAGAGGAGCATGATCTTGCAACAATGAAAAAATTTACATACAGACATAGCGCTCCTACAGGAAACTAAGTTAACCATGGAAGAGCATGAGAAACTGAAAAGTCGGTGGGTCAGGCAGATATTGTATTCCCCTACAGAGGGTAGAAAGAGGGGGATGGCTGTCTTGGTGCACAAAGGTCTCCCAGTATCTTTTACACGGGTGGTAGTAGACAAGAAGGGTAGGTATATCATAGCATTACTACAAGTAGACTCCTTCACATACACAATTTGCAATGTTTATGGCCCGAACGAATATTGCCCTAGCTTTTGGACTAATCTGTTGGCAAAACTGGCACTCTATGATGCTCCTTACATTGTTGGGGGAGACTTTAACTTGGCTCAGGCCTTACCGTTAGATAGATTTCAAGACCCAACCTTGTCTAAAAAGTCTAGGGTATGCTTGACTAGACATAAAAGAGAGGTGGCATTAATTCAGTCATTTAAGGATACACTAGACTTAACAGACGTGAGGAGAGCCCGTAATCCTGACGATAAAGATTTTACCTGTTTGTCAAAGTCGCATAACTCAATGTCTAGGATAGATTATTTTCTAACCTCTCAGATCCTCACCCCTCAGATCCCTCATACTTCTATAAGCCAAGTGACAATCTCAGATCATGCCTGGATCGCACTGATATTACAACCTGCTCCTGCCGTTGCTTCAAGTAGAACATGGAGGTTTTCCTTGTACCTTTAGAGTAATGTAGAGTTTCGCAAACATCTTCAAATTTCCTGGACACATTATATGACAGATAACACACAACACATCGACGACCCAGACTTGTTTTGGCATGCTTCAAAGGCAGTGATGAGGGGATGTATTACTTCCTTTACTGCTCATCATAACAAAAGCGTCAAACGGATTGACAAAGAGTTTCTTGCTAACCTCACAAATGCATATAATAATTATTTAGCTAGTCCCGCACCGTTAACTAGGTGACACTATTATGACCTTAAACTAGCTAGAGACACCTTCTTGGCACAACGTGATTTTGGATTTTCTATATCTAGACAAGGGAGATATTTTAGGCATGGAAATAAATCGGGTAAACTTCTGGCGAATATAGTTAGAGCTTATAAACCAAAATCTTATATTTCGGCCATTAAGTCCCAGACGCAGTTAGTTTCAGACTCTAAAGAAATTATGGCTGAATTCGTGACTTATTACTCTTCCCTGTACTCCAGTCAGGTAGTGGACTTACACAAAAAGCAGAAATTCTGGAACTCTTTAAAACTCCCTAGCCTATCTGAAGAACAAAAGACATATCTAAACGACAAGATTAGGGTGCAAGAGGTTATTAAAGCAATACGCAATATTAAGCTAGGAAAAGTTGCAGGACGGCTTACCTTCAGAATACTATAAATTGTTAGGTGACGACGTGGCTCCCGTCCTCTCTTCACTGTACACATCCTACTTACATGGAACTACGACGATAAACAGCAGATTCTCTGAGGCCAATATTTCTTTAATACTCAAACCTGACAGAGACCCTACTAATATCGCCTCTTACCGTCCAATTTCTCTACTTAATGGAGACTATAAGCTACTAACTAAAATATTGGCAGACAGATTATCTCATATTATGCCTTCCATAGTGCATACGGATCAAACAGGCTTTATTAAAGGCCGTTCATCAGTGACTTATATACGTAAAACTTTGGCAATTACAGCCCATTATTGGTATAATACCCATTCCTCTAAGCCAGTTTGCCTCCCTGACACCTGTCTCTTAGCACTTGATGTGGAGAAGACTTTCTATAGGATTGAGTGGGACCACCTGCATACTACTTTAGAGAGATTTGGCTTTGCAGGTCATTTTCCAGAGTTTCTCCACAGACTATACATGACTCCTAGGGCGGCTTTGATAATTAATGGAGGCCTTTCATCTTCTTTTGTGTTGCAGAGAGGTATGAGGCAGGGTTGCCCACTCTCCCCTCTGTTGTTTGACTTGGCTATAGAGCCTCTGGCTTGCCACATCAGGCAGAACTCTGAGGGTCTTCATATACAGGGTCACATAGAACATTTGTCATTATATGCGGATGACTTGTTACTTTTCGTAGGAAACCCAGGTGCTAATTTGGGTAAAATCTTGGCAATGGTTGATGACTTTGGGTCCTTCTCGGGCTATAAGGTCAATATAGACAAGTCAGAGATAACATGGCTGAAAAACTCACAAAATACTGCAATTTCATATAGAGGCCTTGAAGTTACAGATGGCTCTTTTAAGTATTTAGGTATCCGCATACATATCAATCCTAATAAGATATATCAATTAAATTATGGGGACACTGTTAAATGGGTTATCCAGATGCTTGTTGGATGGGCGAAGTTGCCGATCTCCCTATCAGGCAGAGTTCAGCTTTTTAAAATGGTGGCGTTCCCTAAGCTTTTATA
Organism: Bombina bombina; assembly: GCF_027579735.1. NCBI lineage: Eukaryota > Metazoa > Chordata > Amphibia > Anura > Bombinatoridae > Bombina > Bombina bombina. Next base: position 783,626,955 of record NC_069499.1, on the reverse strand, counting down.
CAAGTTGCAGATGCTTCCTCTTCTCCTCACACATTGAGATACCAATTCCCTACAAGCAGCTATGGGACGCTTCATCTGGAAGGGGAAAAAGCCTAGAATAGGGAAATCCTTTCTTTTTATGCCATTCGGCAGAGGAGGACTCAGGCTTCCAAATATTGTATGGTATAATTGGGTGACTCTAGCTAAGCTGACAGTAGACTGGCTTGTGTGAAACAATCACTTTACGATCTCTGCTCTTGAGGCATGCCTAATCAATCCAATAAATATCGTGTTTCTCCCACATGCAGATCTCTCCTCCCTGCCAATATATATACAGACACATATCTTGTATCGGGACCCCCTGAGAGCCTGGGCTAAGATCTGTAAATTTTCAGGTATACAAAAGACTGTGAGTAAATACTTGCCAATTCAAGGTAACCTACAATTCCTCCCGGGGTACACTACAGAGGCATTTAGAATGTGGCAGCAGAGAGGACTTATCACACTCAGACAGTTAATTAATCCTCTGACTTTAGATATTATACCCGTTCAGGAGTTACGGAAAATGTTTAATCTCCCTAGCACTCACAGCTTTGCTTACTTTCAATGTAGACATTACATACTTAAGCTGAAATCCGAGGGTACACTAACCACTGACGTGACCAACATAGATAAGGTGTGTGTTTTGGCTAGGATGGGATCTTATGCTATTGCTAATACTTATAATTTGTTACTCCAACGCTGTGAGGGCCACATAGAGCAAAGGATTGTATCCAAATGGTTGGGGTATGTAGATCTGGCAATAAATGAAGAAGTGATAGAGGCCAGTTTGAACAAGATCCAGTCCATAACTATCTCAGCGATCCTGAGGGAAACACATTTAAAAATCATACAACAGGGATACATAACTCCTAATTTGCGTTCTAAATGGATACCAGAGGCCAGAGACGTATATGTGAAATGTAGTTTTCCCTCTTCAGACTGGATTCATTTGTTTTGCAGTTGTCCCAAGCTGTCTAGTTTTTGGAACAAAATTTCCTTCTGGTTAACTAAGCTGGTTAAAACACAGATAAGTTTCTCTCCTCAGCAAATTATATTCCTAGTTTCAGGAGGACAGAGGCACAATTTTGACGACTTAATTTCTAAAGTTGTTATCCTAGCAAGGCAGTTCATTTTGTCTGGTTGGGCAGAGAATAAATCTCCCCCCTTTCAACACTTAAAACAAAAAAATTCACCTCCAAATGTTAATAGAACAAGCAGATGTTAGGGGGACCCGGAGAAGAGAATTAAAAGATCTCTGCATAAATGGGAACCATATTTATCAAATTTACCAACAGCCGTCAGACAGAGTAATCTATCCTTTTAGAAATAGATTAATAGAGGTAACTGGTGCCTTTCCAGCTGCTCTAACTAACCTCCCTCTCTAAATGAATCATACATTATTGTCTTGGGTCCTGGTCTGCGGAGGAAGGTCCGGGGTTGTTGTGGGTAAGTTATAATTTTGATTATGTTTTGTATTGTTTGTTTGTTTTCTTGTTAAAAATTGAAAAAAGGGATCCAGATCGCTCTTTGATGTTTACCTTCTGTATCATGATTCTTACAACAGAAAAAAAGACGTTTGGACTGTGATGTATGCTATGAATAGTCTCACAAGGACACTGACTGTATGTATGCTTCATCAGATCAAATTGTTCCAATTGTATCCATGCTATTTCTTTGTACGACTTGTTCTGAGTGTAATGGATCCTATTACTACAAATAAAGTTATAAAAAAAAAAAAAGATAGAAACTCACTATGTCCAGTGGAGGTGTTTACTAGAATAGGAATATTTTGGTTTGTGATGGGACCTATGTTAATGTGAGAATAACTCTTAATGAGACAGGGTGTGCTTTTAAAAAGTAGTGGTATTTTATTGGTAAGTACAGCAGCCTTGTCTATATAATTCCCATAGGCACTGGAGTTGACTATAGCTTCAGCGGTTATTTGATGATAATCCCAATTCTTGAAGCAGGATCAGTATTGGCTTTCTCTGACCTTCTCTTTCTAATTATATGATCTATGTGAATACTTAAATTCATCAAGCCTTCTAATCCCTTTGGTAGGTCAATTCTAGCTAGCTCATCCTTCAGCGTATCTGAAAGACCGAGGTGGAATTGGTTCCTCAGTGCCCCTCATTCCACTCAGTCCTTGGCAAATTACTTGAATTTAATGATATATTCCTCCACAATTCACTTTCCTTGTTTCAGAGCTCTCATATTTGCTTCAGTTGTGAGTTGTTTATTTTTAATTTAATAGTTTTTTATTGAGGTTGTACAAAGAATACAGCATATATGCATTACCATTAAACAGAAATAACAATAAATTTCAGTGTAACAATAGATTTTGACACAGGTGAAATCTACCCTTTAAATTACAATAGGTATGTGACTGGAACCTTCATTTTAAAACATGTTCTTAATTTGTTTCCTCACTTAACACTGTAGGCAACTCTTGTACCTACCAAAACTAACATGTTCTAGAAGAGGAAAATTAGCATTTGAAGTGGTCACTTTTGGACCTAGATATTTAATAAGAATTAGCGACTAATATTTTAAGTGATGATAACAATGAGTGGTGAGAATATATAGTACCGTAGTGTATAGTAGTCATTGAGAAGGAGATATATACTTTAGAAACCTCTATTTTTAAGTAAACTTTAGTGTGGAGGTAACTACAGTATTGGCCATTCATGGACCAACTGGTAAACTAAGGCTATAGCAAGTGGTAGTTACGCTAGTGGCCACTCTTGGACCATTTGAACAACTTTAGATAATTGCACAACTAGGTTAAATACAAATTAGCACAGGATAATGTTTTACAACATAGGATGAGATCATAAATGATGTTACATCAAGCATAAATATTAACTCTTTAGGCTAAGCATGTAATCATGATAAGTATATGTTGACGTAACAAGAAGTAGTAGGTAAGGCAAACATTTTAAGATAAAGCTAGCATCTGATAAAGCAATCCTAAATTATATGGTACTACATGCAGCCTAGTTTAGGTATACACAACATAAGATTAGAACCTATATGTTGGCACATCTACCATGGATATTAACTCTAAAGGCTAGACATAACAGGGTACAGTGATAAGTAGCTGACTTTTTGCTTAACTAAAATTATCAAACTGTATTTAGCATAATGTACCGTTATGAGATAAAGCTACTTATGGGGTAATCTGAAGAATAGATCCATAAATATTTGATAATGGTGAAGTAGCACCTGTGGAAGTTAACTGATATGAAATATATAGTAGAGGTTATAAGAGTAACTGTATCATAAACTTAAGAAGGATTTAGCATTATTCGCCCCTCAGCGCATCTTGGCTTGATGATAGGCACGTCTACTTTAATTGTCCTGGTAAATATAGTCATTTGCATTAAATGTGCTTATTATTGCTTTTATATAACGTAAGTACAAGAATCAAATGAGCTTGATTGCTCTATTAGATTCTCTTAATATATTGGGGCACACTACTATAGATGTTTATGAAGCTCTGCTGGATCCATTCCTTTTTTCTGGCTTAGTAATATGTTATGTTATGTTGTATCAAAGTAAAATACAGAAATTACTATTGAGAATATGTTGTCAGTCTGGATCATAACTGCAGAATAATTAAATACTTAGATGTTCCATTTATGGCAAAATTGTTTTTTAAATATATTCAGAGAACTTTTGCAAATTAAGGATTACTTTTCCTCTAGTTAAAGGAAAAAACTAAAACTGTAATTGCTTAGATACGTTAAAGTTTATCAGAGTATCTAAAATAAAACAGACACAAGGATCAATTGAGAACTTGCTACACTTTTTTCTTACTGAGGGGCAACAAGAAACAAGATAACTTATGATGTTAAGGTTACCTGGTGCACCACTCTTCCAGAGGAGATGTAGCGTAAGTCTTATCCTTGTTTTACGATGTAACAATAATCTCTGGAGCGGCAACTCCTAATGAAGACTGGTGATGTCAACAAAGTAGGCGGAGCTATGTCTACAGTTGCTACATGGAGGTATTCCAAGAGTTCCATTAACAAGTGTAAGGTTTTAGAAAACACTGCTGTATTAGAAGCTAACTGGGGCAGAGAAGAGCTTGGTGTAGAATTAAGCGATGTATGTTGACAGAAAGTTTCCAATGGTTGCAAGGCAACGTAGAATCCTTATTGTAATCCAGGGAGCAGCTGCAATAAAGTCTGCAGAGAGGCAGACAGTGTGCAAAAACTGAAATTTTTAATCTGAAAGTTTGTTAAATCAATTCTGTAAATAGAATAGTTATTACAAATAAATAATCTTCTTTGGTATTGGAAATCTCAAGTAGAAATAGCAACAGGAGGAAATAAAATTGCTGGCTTCAGTGCTGAGGGCAACCAAAGTGAACTACTAGGAATTCTCAAACAAATTACTAAGCACCTGCATGCAGGTGAGTAGGAAATATAAAGCCTAATTTTAAAGAGACAGGCACTTTGTGAAAATAAAAGGTAATAAGGTAATAATATTACACTTTATTTGAAATGCAAGAATATAAGCTTAGGAGCCGGCCCATTTTTGGATCAGTAACTGGGTAGTGCTTGCTTATTGGTGGCTAAATTATTAACATTATTAAGTAATGTTTGCAGAACTCACTTTTTTCATAGTATCTTTCACACTCTGATCCAGCCCTCATTTTCAGTATTTTTTTCCTCTGTTTTATGATATCAGTTTTCCCTTGCTTGCTTGAATGTTCACCCATGTTCCATATTACCCTAAATGAAGAAGTTAACATTATGGTCTCTATGTACGAAGCAGCGAGAGCCGCTGCTTCTTAAACCCTTTGACACTTCTGAGGTGGGGAGGGAAAACCACAGAGAACTCTTGGTGATTGACAGCCCATTCAATGAAGGGGTGCCTTACACACTGCAATGAGTGTGTAATGATACATACGGGCCAGCGGATGAACAGATCTGCTGCCCATATGTAGTGAAGGCTGGCGGACAGCTTCACAAGTTGAGAAGCTGTCCGTCCGACTTTTAGTACATGGGGCTCTATATACAGTGCACTGCTTTTGAAGATCGCTATTGTCATGTGCAATCTCACCTGTGATGTCACCACACTACACTGGGCATGCACACATGCATGGACTAAATGTATGTTTCTGTGTATAACTTTATTTGTTTGCAAAACAAACTAAGAATTAAAATAAATCAAACAAATAAAAAATCTGTCTAGTAACTATTCCATAGACCCATTTACTTGTACATTACCATATGTATTCATATTTTCAGTATTTTGTAATTAATGCTTTTAAGTATTTCATCTAGAACTATATGGAAAATGTATTTTTTTCTGAACAAGTACAACTTCTTGTGCACATAATTTACTGTAAAATTATATAAAATAAAATTAACTTAAAATAAAACATAATAACAATACTTATTTGACAGTTTATTCATACAGTTAATGTTTACAGTATCTTAGAGGCCATAGATCCCAAGAGTACACTCATATAAATTAATTGTTCTTTTAGATGCATCTATGACATAAACAGGACACAGATTTCATGATATTTATTTCAACATATTTTTATTACAGAATTAAGTGATACTGCAAAGGATACAACATTATTTATAAGATGAGCTACAAATAGAAACTAGACAGTCTTTGTTGAAAGCATCATACTTCAGCATTTATGAGCAGGCCAGCTGTTCCACAAATAATGCAAAATAAAACTAATTTAAGCTAATAAAACATTGTTTTATGTATATTGATAGATGGGGAATGAGGATTGAGTGGTAGGTGGGAAGAGAAAGAAATGCATTAATGAAATGGAAAAGGAGAAATATAGAAAAGAAAAGTAAACATTAAAGAGGCATTTAACACTAAATAAAGGCTAGATTCAATTATGTATTCAAAGTAACATTGGCTGAGACTAATATGTAGATGCATTTTTCTTTTTAAATTGTATTACTTTAAAGTATAAGTGCCCATAAAGCAATAGGACATGTTTTAAGCTAAGTTCCCTTCTCTCCTGAGGCCAATTAGGAACAGTTGTAAATGGGCTTCAAGAGTGGGCTAGAAATGACAGTTAACACTGAGTTTGTAATAAAAAAATGCTTCATTTTGTAAGCAACTTTGCAGGATACTTTCATTATTTATTTTGCCTCTTTTTCCTGGAATTTATATCTGAAAATCATAGAGTGCTAAAGAATTAGACATTTCATAATATAAGTAAATCTTTTTAGTTTATTGCCCACTTAGGGCTACATTACAAGTGGAGCACTAATTTATCAAGCATGATAAAAAGCCAGCCATTACAAGTCAAACCTCTGGTTAACTATCTAAATGTGCCCCAAATACCCCGGACTTAAAGGGACAGTCTACACCAGAATATTTATTGCTTTAAAAGATAGATAATCCCTTTATTACCCATTCCCTAGTTTTACATAACCAACACTGTTCTATTAATACAATTTTTATCTTTGTGATTATCTTGTATCTAAGCCTCTGCAAACTGCCTCTTATTTGAGTTCTTTTGACAGACTTGCATTTTAGCCAATCTGTGCTGGCTCCTAGGAACTTGTGTGCATGAGCACAGTGTTATCTATATGAAAAACATGAACTAACACCCTCTAGTGGTGAAAAACTGCCAAAATGTCCTGAGATGAGAGGCGGCTTTCAAGGGTTTAGAAATTAGCATATGAACCTCCTAGGTTTAGCTTTCAACTAAGAATACCAAGAGAACAAAGCAAAATTGGTGATAGATGAAAATTTGAAAACTGTTTAAAATACATGCCCTATCTGAATAATGAAAGTTTGTTTTGGACTAGTCTGTCCCTTTAAGTGTTAATTTTTTTTTAAATGTAGCATTTTTTTTTTTTTTAAACTGCACTTAGCAGTTTTTGTAGGCTAAAGTCGGCAGGTGTGGGGAAAAAACAGCACTGATAAGTGAATTAATATTGTGGTCTAAGGGAACTATGTGTTCCCCTTAAATATATATGTATATGATTATATACATATATATATTTATGTGTTAATATGTGTATATACACATATTAACACACACACACACACATATATATATATATATATATATATATATATATAATCACATACATATATATTTACCTTTGCTAACCATCACTGCGCTACTTACCCCCTTCCCTGCGCTAGTTCTCATGCCATGGGGTAGATTTATTAAATGTTGAGCGGTAGTCAATCATGTCCACTCGACCCCGCTAAATTCCGTCAGCATACGCCGTCTGCATTTATCATTGCACAAGCATTTCTCGTCACTCTGTGTTTATCTAGTCTATTCCCTTAATATCAAACAAACTCTGGAAGTTTTATGGAATCATGCTAAATAAGCTTCCTGTGGAGACCACAGTCTCCTTGCAGAGCTTTGACAGGAAGTCATGGCAATGCATAAATTAAGTTTAAAAAAATAAATAAAATGTAAAATCCATGTAAATAGGTGAATAATACATATTGTAATGAATTATTTTAAGTATATGCCACTGCTTAGTGTTATTGTTTTTATTAAAACAATGAAAACAGACTATTTAATATGCATTTTTAAGTACTACAAATTCATAATGATGGCTCAGAGTTTGAAATAGCCTTATTTGAATAATATATGTCTGATAAAATTATCTAGATATATGAAATGAAAACCAATGTGTACAAGGAAAAAAAACAACAACAAATACCTGAATTTCAAACACACATATATCTGTTTCCCCATGTATAACATAACAGAGGGGAAAGGGAGGAGATGTCTATTTCTAGAAATATAATATCAGAGTGAACTAATTTGTCTCTCCTTTTTACCCAGAGCTACAGAGTACACTCCTTTGTGCAATACAGTTTTCAACACAAAGCTTTCATTTATTGCATCTAAGGCACTAAACAGATCCAATAGACCTCTCTGTTAGGTCTTACAGGTGGAAAGAGCTTTATTGGCTCTAGTCAACTAGGTTTACATTTCCCCATGCAGGCAGAGGCAGACTGGGCAGTAAATTATTTAGCAGAAGATAAGAGGAACAGAAGAACAACTATGCGGCAATACTTTGTAGTAAGTATATGCATAATGATTGCTTTGATCAATGCAGGACAGCAATATCTGGCCTCTAATTAACCACATCATAGGAGATAAGGTAAACATAGTCAACAGTTTTTGCTTTTTGTTCTAAAGGATGTATACCTGAACTGAGCTTGATGTATAAAACCTTACTAAAATGGTATATAACAAAATGACACTTGCTTGTAAATTATTCATTTTCTATGCAGGAATAAAATAGGAATAATTTAGTTAATAATAGTAATATTTATTTAGATTTATTGTAATTATATTTAAGTTAGGGGGTGTTAGGGTTAGGGTTATACTTAGGTTTAGGGGTTAATAACTTTAATATAGTGGCGGCGACGTTGGGGGCGGCAGATTAGGGGTTAATAAATGTAGGTAGGTTGCGGCGACATTGGGGACGCCAGATTAGAGGTTAATAAATATAATGTAGGTTTTGGCGATGTTGGGGGTAGCAGATTAGGGGTTCATAAGTATAATGTACTGTAGGTGGCGGCGGTGTCAGGAGCGGCAGATTAGGGGTTAATAATATAATGTAGGTGTCGGTGATGTCAGGGCGGCAGATTAGGGGTTAATAAGTGTAAGATTAGGGGTGTTTAGACTTGGGGTTCATGTTAGGGTGTTAGGTGTAGACATAAATTTTATTTCCCCATAGGAATCAATGGGGCTGCATTACTGAGTTTTATGTCTTTTTCTCAGCCAGCTCTCCCCATTGATTCCTATGGGGAAATCGTGCACGAGCCCGTACGACCAGCTCTGGTATTAGAGTGCGGTAATGAGCAAAATTTTGCTCAACGCTCACTTCTTGCCTTTTAACGACGGGTTTCTGAAAACTCGTAATACCAGCGCTGCATGTAAGTGAGCGGTGAGACAAAACTGCTCGTTAGCACCCCATAGCCTCTAACGCAAAACTCGTAATCTGGGCTGATGTTTTTTGTACCAGTGCCCCAATATATCTCTCATTGCTCTTGTTTTAACCTGAAAAGGCTGATAAGTCATTTCCTATGTAAACACTGCAGCTCTGTTTTTATTGCTTCAGTATGCTCCAAATTGCAGGTATTCACACTTTCAACACTATGGGGCTGATTTATCAAGCTCCGCATGGATGCAATGATAAATGCCAACAGTGTATGCTGTCGGTATTTATTGTTGTGCAGCGGACATGATACGCAACATCGTATCATGTCCGCTCGCACTATGATAAATCTACCTATATATATATATATATATATAAATATACATATATATGCATATATAAATATACATATATATGCATACATATATAGATACACACGCACACATATATATATATATATATATATATATATACATACACACACACACACATAAATATACATATATATGCATACATATATAGATACACACGCACATATATATATATATATACATACACACACACACACATATATATATATATATATATATATATATATATATATATATATACTGTATATATACATATATTGTGCGTGCATTATGCGGACATTACGAAACATAGGGCTGGTCTGCAAATTTTCCAGGGCTGCTTTTTATTCCCAGTCTAGCCCTGGAATTTTCCCAAGTGCATTAACCTGACATGAAATATTAATATGTCACATTTCTATGCTCTTTGCATAGCAGAATATGTTCTATTTATTCTTAAATATATACAAATATATAATAGGTCTACAGATTCTTTAAAAAAAAAAAAAAAAAAAACCTTCCAGTTGAATTTCTTATAAATAAATAAATATATATACACATACACACATACATACATACATACATACATACATATATACATACAGAGAGAAGTGCACTCACAGGAATGAACAACTGGCTCAATACCATTGTTAGCCTGTTCTATGGTGATTTACCACCTGGGTGCAGCTTTTTAGCCCAGTAATGCTTTTCACAGAGAAGAACTATCCTGTAGCATATAAGTCTGATCCCGCCTATTACGGTCAGTCCAGCACCAAAATACCAGGCAATTCCTCTCTGAACAAGGAACACAGCAACCCCAGACAATCGTTTCGGCCTTCATTGGGCCTCGTCAGTAAGGTGTAGCCATATTCCTCTAAGCACACTGAGCAAGGAGTCCACGACTGGTTGCCCCTTTTTCCCATGGGGAGACTAAATACATACAGAGAGAAGTGCACTCACAGGAGCGAACAACTAGCTCAATACCATTGTTAGCCTGTTCTATGGTGATTTACCACCTGGGTGCAGCTTTTTAGCCCAGTAATGCTTTTCACAGAGAAGAAATTTCCTGTAGTATATCAGTCTGATCCCGCCTATTACTGTCAGTCCAGTGCCAAAATATCAGGCAATTCCTCTCTGAACAATGAACACAGCAACCCCAGATGATCGTTTCGGCCTTCATTGGACCTCGTCAGTGAGGTGTAGCCATATTCCTCTAAGCATATATATATAAATGTGTGTGTATATATATATATATATATATATATATATACAGGGAGTGCAGAATTATTAGGCAAATTAGTATTTTGACCACATCATCTTCTTTATGCATGTTGTCTTACTCCAAGCTGTATAGGCTCGAAAGCCTACAACCAATTAAGCATATTAGGTGATGTGCATCTCTGTAATGAGAAGGGGTGTGGTCTAATGACATCAACACCCTATATTAGGTGTGCATAATTATTAGGCAACTTCCTTTCCTTTGGCAAAATGGGTCAAAAGAAGGACTTGACAGGCTCAGAAAAGTCAAAAATAGTGAGATATCTTGCAGAGGGATGCAGCACTGTTAAAATTGCAAAGCTTCTGAAGCGTGATCATCGAACAATCAAGCGTTTCATTCAAAATAGTCAACAGGGTCGCAAGAAGCGTGTGGAAAAACCAAGGTGCAAAATAACTGCCCATGAACTGAGAAAAGTCAAGCGTGCAGCTGCCAAGATGCCACTTGCCACCAGTTTTGCCATATTTCAGAGCTGCAACATCACTGGAGTGCCCAAAAGCACAAGGTGTGCAATACTCAGAGACATGGCCAAGGTATGAAAGACTGAAAGACGACCACCACTGAACAAGACACACAAGCTGAAACATCAAGACTGGGCCAAGAAATATCTCAAGACTGATTTTTCTAAGGTTTTATGGACTGATGAAATGAGAGTGAGTCTTGATGGGCCAGATGGATGGGCCCGTGGCTGGATTGGTAAAGGGCAGAGAACTCCAGTCCGACTCAGACGCCAGCAAGGTGGAGGTGGAGTACTGGTTTGGGCTGGTATCATCAAAGATGAGCTTGTGGGGCCTTTTCGGGTTGAGGATGGAGTCAAGCTCAACTCCCAGTCCTACTGCCAGTTTCTGGAAGACACCTTCTTCAAGCAGTGGTACAGGAAGAAGTCTGCATCCTTCAAGAAAAACATGATTTTCATGCAGGACAATGCTCCATCACACGCGTCCAAGTACTCCACAGCGTGGCTGGCAAGAAAGGGTAAAAAAGAAGAAAATCTAATGACATGGCCTCCTTGTTCACCTGATCTGAACCCCATTGAGAACCTGTGGTCCATCATCAAATGTGAGATTTACAAGGAGGGAAAACAGTACACCTCTCTGAACAGTGTCTGGGAGGCTGTGGTTGCTGCTGCACGCAATGTTGATGGTGAACAGATAAAAAAACTGACAGAATCCATGGATGGCAGGCTTTTGAGTGTCCTTGCAAAGAAAGGTGGCTATATTGGTCACTGATTTGTTTTTGTTTTGTTTTTGAATGTCAGAAATGTATATTTGTGAATGTTGAGATGTTATATTGGTTTCACTGGTAAAAATAAATAATTGAAATGGGTATATATTTGTTTTTTGTTAAGTTGCCTAATAATTATGCACAGTAATAGTCACCTGCACACACAGATATCCCCCTAAAATAGCTATAACTATAAACAAACTAAAAACTACTTCCAAAACTATTCAGCTTTGATATTAATGAGTTTTTTGGGTTCATTGAGAACATGGTTGTTGTTCAATAATAAAATTAATCCTCAAAAATACAACTTGCCTAATAATTCTGCACTCCCTGTATATACAGGGAGTGAAGAATTATTAGGCAAGTTGTATTTTTGAGGATTAAGGACTGGAGCTCTCTGCCCTTTACCAATCCAGCCACGGGCCCATCCATCTGGCCCATCAAGACTCACTCTCATTTCATCAGTCCATAAAACCTTAGAAAAATCAGTCTTGAGATATTTCTTGGCTCAGTCTTGACGTTTCAGCTTGTGTTCAGTGGTGGTCATCTTTCAGCCTTTCTTACCTTGGCCATGTCTCTGAGTATTGCACACCTTGTGCTTTTGGGCACTCCAGTGATGTTGCAGCTCTGAAATATGGCCAAACTGGTGGCAAGTGGCATCTTGGCAGCTGCACGCTTGACTTTTCTCAGTTCATGGGCAGTTATTTTGCGCCTTGGTTTTTCCACACGCTTCTTGCGACCCTGTTGACTATTTTGAATGAAACGCTTGATTGTTCGATGATCACGCTTCAGAAGCTTTGCAATTTTAAGAGTGCTGCATCCCTCTGCAAGATATCTCACTATTTTTGACTTTTCTGAGCCTGTTAAGTCCTTCTTTTGACCCATTTTGCCAAAGGAAAGGAAGTTGCCTAATAATTATGCACACCTAATATAGGGTGTTGATGTCATTAGACCACACCCCTTCTCATTACAGAGATGCACATCACCTAATATGCTTAATTGGTAGTAGGCTTTCGAGCCTATACAGCTTGGAGTAAGACAACATGCATAAAGAGGATGATGTGGTCAAAATACTCATTTGCCTAATAATTCTGCACTCCCTGTATATATATATGTTCTTTTATTGGTGTATTCCTTTTTCTGCAGTATTGGATCTGTTTGGACGTGTTAGAGGGATTTGGGCCTGACATGAGCTCCCAGACTCAGGAAGGGTCATCATAACCCCACTCCACATAGATTGAAATTCCTCCTTTTAAAGCAGTTCATCTTCTGCTGGGGAGGTGAGGACTGGATCTAACGAGAGGAACTTATGCTGAAAGGAAAGGGGACTGAGTTGCCTTCTCCAGTGGATATCTACCACACAGTGTCTTATCTATACCTCAAAGGAGTCGAGGTAAAAACACGTGAGTGTTCATTTGGCCTTATTCTGTAGAACAGTTTCAAGTGTATTTTACATACTACACCAGGAAGGTCTCTTTTGCTGTGTGCCCTTCCCTCTTCTGTTCCAGATTCTCTTTGGAAATTTTCCTGTCTCCAGGTGGACTCCATTTGCTCCTTTTGGGATCAGGCTGCGAATGAAGGACAAACCTTTTCCCCTCCCACTTACACTAGACTAGTGTGTTTGGGATTGTCTGGGGAGACCTATAATTTTAGGACATTACAGGTACTCCAAAATTTTGGGACATTTATATTTGTAGCACCGTATTTTTTCATTTTCTGTGTGTGTGTGTATATATATATATATATATATATATATATATATATATATATATATATATATATATATATATATATATATATATAAATACAAATACATATATGTATTTATCTGTTTATTTGCATATATATGTCTGTAAATATATAATATAAACACATGTAAACAATTTTAAACACACACACACACACACATATATATATTTATATATAAACATATACTGTGTGTGTGTGTATGTAACCTATCATGCTGGCCTCACCAGGATACATTAGGGACAGCACACATTTACTGACACAGATTAATGATATAATTTGGAAAGAAACTTATACATGGGCAACTATTGATGTTACGGCCCTTTATTCCAACATCCCTCATTCAAAAGGATTGGAGGCTATAGACTTTATGTTACATAGATATTCAGATTATAGTAACAAATTTATATCATTTATTGTCCAAATAACAGAATTTCTTTTACAACATAATTTCTTTATTTTTCAAGGTACTTATTATCTACAAAGACGGGGTACAGCGATGGGGGCAAAATTTGTCCCCGCACTAGCAAACATCTATATGGGGTGGCTGGAATTTAACATGATTTTTTCTGACCTATTTCCTTATAAGGATAATGTTATAATATATGGCCGCTTTATAGATGACATTATAGTCATCTGGGATACCAGGGATGACTGCAAAGCAGATACATTTGTAGATTTTATGAATAATAATGAATACAATTTGACTTTTACAGCACAGATACACAAACAGTCAATTGATTTTTTAGATCTGAGTCTGAGAGCCATAGACAATAAAATTTCTACATGTACCTTCCGAAAACCACTGGCTAGGAACACGATACTGAGAGCTGATTCCTGCCATCTTAATCATTTAAAAAGAGGCATTCCAAAAGCACAATACCTTCGCTTAAGAAGGAATTGTACAGAACTGACAGATTATCTTTTGCAAGCAAGGGAGTTAACAAATAGACTAACAGATAGAGGATACCATAGGAACCAGCTGCTTAAGATAGAGAAACAAGTGGCAGATCTAAATAGACAAGAACTACTTAAAGGATGCCATAAGAAATCTGAAAAATTTGATAAATCTATATCTCCTGATCAAAATCTCCTATTCATTACTCAATTCAGTAGACAATACAACCAAATTTGTAATATAGTTAAACATAATTTAACAATTCTAAAAGGTGATGAAGCACTTAATAACATTCTAACATCAGGAATCAAATGTATAGCACGAAAAGCACCCACTATAAGAGAAATAACTAATAAACAGTTTACAGATAAAGAAAAAACAGGCTCACATTGGCTTAGCCAAAAACCAGGGTGCTTCAAATGTGGCCATGTACCATGTAAAGGATGCACGTGCATTACTGTGACAGAAACCTTTTCTTCTAACATTACCAAACAAATGTTCCATATCCGAGATAGAATTGATTGTAATTCACAGTATGTCATCTATCTCATTAACTGTTTATTTTGTTCCAGTCAATACATTGGGATAACTACCCGCTCACTAAAAGAAAGAATTTGAGAGCATTTGCGCTCTTTAGATGAAAAAGAAGCAAAAACACCAGTCGCTAAACATTTTAGATTACATGGCATAGGACAAAAATACTTTTCATTCATAGGCATTGATATTATCAAAAAACACCCTAGGGGTGGCAAAAGGGAAAAAAGTTTAAGAAAAAAAGAGATCTTTTGGATTATAAAGTTGCACACTAGAGTCCCAGAAGGGATTAATAAAAGGATGGATGTTGATCTATTTGTTGAATGATAAATTCATAATATCACAATATAAGAAGAAAACATTGCACATCAATCTCATACTAAGAGTTTTTTTCACCTATAAAACATAAAAGACACCTAGGACCACATTAAATCTCTATATCTTTAAATTCTCTAAGCTCCAAATAATTTCTAGAGTTACTAATATAAATAGTCTAAAAATTATAAATAAATTTAGCACATCCAAAATCAATTTTGTGTGTTGTAACATTACATTTATGTTTTTTATGTATTCTCTATTTCTGTACAAATTTCTTTTTTATCATAATCATATATATTGGTATATTGTCTGATTTATACTAATATAATGTGTTTTCCCATTTTATACTTAGACTGGTTGATTGTTTCCTAGATGCAGTGATAGTGACTAGCCTATAATATTGAATAGTCACTGGTTCACAGTAACTGATACTATTATCAATAAGTCAGCATCTCTAAATCAACTACCAGTCTCTTTCTGAGTCATCTATTTATATAATATTGTTTTATTTAAGTATTTATATATTCTTTTATATGCACTGCTAACTGCTTACTTTTATTTTTATTCTTATTATTATTTTTATTTCCAATTTTTTCTTTGAATATTATATTCTTTACTAAATTCGTTATGCATAACGAATTACATAGGCTTAGAATGTATATTTTCTATATATTGACAATGGTATTGGTACTAAATATTTGTAAAAATGTTTACTGTGTTGTTTGATACATAGTAATTAAGGAAATTGAATGAGTGACCTATTTGCAGCAAATGACTTTGACACCTTACCTACAGGTGCAAATACAAGT